>NC_067137.1:14455658-14714982 GCF_903995435.1 Acomys russatus | reverse complement strand
GTTATTAACAAACATGTTATAGTGAGGTTATTAACCAGCACGTTATAGTGAGTTTATTAAGAAGCTGTTATAGTGAGTTTATTAACGAGCATATTATAGTGAGGTTATTAACCAGCACGTTATAGTGAGTTTATTAAGAAGCGTGTTATAGTGAGTTTATTAACGAGCATGTTATAGTGAGGTTATTAACAAGCATGGTATAGTGACATTATTAACAAGCATGTTATTGTGAGGTTATTAACTAGCATGTTATAGTGAGGTTATTAACACGCATGTTATAGTCAGATTATTAACAAGCATGTTATAGTGAGGTTATTAACAAGCATGTGATAATGATGTTATTAAAACGCATGTTATAGTGAGATTTTTAACACTCATGTTATAGTGAGATTATTAACAAGCACTTTATAGTAAATTTGTTAACAAGTATGTTATAGTGAGATTGTTAACAAGGATGTTATAGTGAGATTGTTAACAAGCATGTGACAGTGAGGTTATTAACAAGCATGTTATAGTGAGGTTATTAACAAGCATGTTATAGTGAGGTTATTAACAAGCATGTTATAGTGAGATTATTAACAAGCATGTTATAGTGAGATTATTAACAAGCATGTTATAGTGAGATTATTAACAAGCATGTTATAGTGAGATTATTAACAAGCATGTTATAGTGAGATTATTAACAAGCATGTTATAGTGAGATTATTAACAAGCATGTTATAGTGAGATTATTAACAAGCATGTTATAGTGAGATTATTAACAAGCATGTTATAGTGAGGTTATTAACAAGCATGTTATAGTGAGATTATTAACAAGCATGTTATAGTGAGATTATTAACAAGCATGTTATAGTGAGGTTATTAACAAGCATGTTATAGTGAGATTATTAACAAGCATGTTATAGTGAGATTATTAACAAGCATGTTATAGTGAGATTATTAACAAGCATGTTATAGTGAGATTATTAACAAGCATGTTATAGTGAGATTATAAACAAGCATGTTATAGTGATATTATTAACAAGCATGTTATAGTGAGGTTATTAACAAGCATGCTATAGTAGGTTATTAACAAGCATGTTATAGTGAGATTATTAATAAGCATGTTATAGTGAGATTATTAACTAGCATGTTATAGTGAGATTATAAACAAGCATGTTATAGTGAGATTATTAACAAGCATGTTATAGTGAGATTATTAACAAGCATGTTATATTGAGATTATTAACAAGCATGTTATAGTGAGGTTTATTAACAAGCATGTTATAGTGAGGTTATTAACAAGCATGTTATAGTGAGATTATTAACAAGCATGTTATAGTGACGTTATTAACAAGCATGTTATAGTGAGGTTATTAACAAGCATGTTATAGTGAGGTTATTAACAAGCACGTTATAGTGAGGTTATTAAGAAGCATGTTATAGTGAGGTTATTAACGAGCATGTTATAGTGAGATTATTAACAAGCATGTTATAGTGAGATAATTAACAAGCATGTTATAGTGAGGTTATTAACAAGCATGTAATAGTGAGGTTATTATCAAGCATGTTATAGTGAGATTATTAACAAGCATCCTATAATGGTGTTATTAAAAAGCATGTGATAGTGAGATTATTAACAAGCATGTTATAGTGAGATTATTCACAAGTATGTTATAGTGCGTTCATTAAAAAGCATGTTATAATAGGTTTTTAACAAGCATGTTATAGTGAGTTTATTAACAAGCATGTTATAGTAGGTTATCAAGAAGCATGTTATAGTGCGATTATCAACAAGCATGTTATAGTGAGGTTATTAACAAGCATGTTATAGTGAGATTATTAACAAGCATGTTATAGTGAGATTATTAACAAGCATGTTATAGTGAGATTATTAACAAGCATGTTATAGTGAGATTATTAACAAGCATGTTATAGTGAGATTATTAACAAGCATGTTATAGTGACATTGTTAACAAGCACGTTATAGTGAGATTGTTAACAAGCATGTTATAGTGAGATTATTAACAAGCATGTTATAGTGAGATTATTAACAAGCATGTTATAGTGAGATTTTTAACAAGCATGTTATAGTGAGATTATTAACAAGCATGTTATAGTGAGATTATTAACAAGCATGTTATAGTGAGATTATTAACAAGCATGTTATAGTGAGATTATTAACAAGCATGTTATAGTGAGATTATTAACAAGCATGTTATAGTGAGATTATTAACAAGCATGTTATAGTGAGATTATTAACAAGCATGTTATAGTGAGATTATTAACAAGCATGTTATAGTGAGATTATTAACAAGCATGTTATAGTGAGATTGTTAACAAGCATGTTATAGTGAGATTATTAACAAGCATGTTATAGTGAGGTTATTAACAAGCATGTTATAGTATGTTATTAACAAGCATGTTATAGTGAGATTATTAACAAGCATGTTATAGTGAGATTATTAACAAGCATGTTATAGTGAGATTATTAACAAGCATGTTATAGTGAGATTATTAACAAGCATGTTATAGTGAGATTATTAACAAGCATGTTATAGTGAGATTATTAACAAGCATGTTATAGTGAGATTATTAACAAGCATGTTATAGTGAGATTATTAACAAGCATGTTATAGTGAGGTTATTAACAAGCATGTTATAGTGAGATTATTAACAAGCATGTTATAGTGAGGTTATTAACAAGCATGTTATAGTGAGGTTATTAACAAGCATGTTATAGTGAGGTTATTAACAAGCATGTTATAGTGAGGTTATTAAAAAGCATGTTATAGTGACATTATTAACAAACATGTTATTCTGAGGTTATTAACTAGCATGTTATAGTTAGGTTATTAACACACATGTTATAGTGAGATTAATAACAAGCATGTCATACTGAGTTTATTAAGAAGCATGTTATCGTGAGGTTATTAACAAGCATGTTATAGTGAGGTTATTAACAAGCATGTTATAGTGAGGTTATTAACAAGCATGTTATAGTGAGATTATTAACAAGCATGTTATAGTGAGATTATTAACAAGCATGTTATAGTGAGGTTATTAACACGCATTCATTAGTGAGATTATTAACACGCATGTTATAGTGAGATTATTAACAAGCATGTTATAGTGGGATTATTAACAAGCATGTTATAATGAGGTTATTAAAACGCATGTTATAGTGAGATTTTTAACACTCATGTTATAGTGAGATTATTAACAAGCATGTTATAGTGATGTTATAAACACACATGTCATAGTGAGATTATTAACAAGCACTTTATAGTGAATTTGTTAACAAGCATGTTATAGTGAGATTGTTAACTAGCATGTTATAGTGACATTATTAACAAGAATGTTATTGTGAGGTTATTAACTAGCATGTTATAGTGAGGTTATTAACACGCATGTTATAGTGAGATTAATAACAAGCATGTTATACTGAGTTTATTAACAAGCATGTTATCGTGAGGTTATTAACAAGCATGTTATAGTGAGGTTATTAACAAGCATGTTATTGTGAGGTTATTAACATGCATGTTATAGTGAGATTATTAACAAGCATGTTTTAGTGAGGTTATTAACAAGCATGTTATAGTGAGGTTATTAACACGCATTCATTAGTGAGATTATTAACACGCATGTTATAGTGAGATTATTAACAAGCATGTTATAGTGAGGTTATTAACAAGCATGTTATAGTGAGGTTATTGAAACACATGTTATAGTGAGATTTTTAACACGCATGTTATAGTGAGATTATTAACAAGCATGTTATAGTGATGTTATAAACACACATGTCATAGTGAGATTATTAACAAGCACGTTATAGTGAGATTGTTAACAAACA
Organism: Acomys russatus; assembly: GCF_903995435.1. Lineage (NCBI taxonomy): Eukaryota > Metazoa > Chordata > Mammalia > Rodentia > Muridae > Acomys > Acomys russatus. Next base: position 14,711,150 of record NC_067137.1, on the reverse strand, counting down.
TGTTATAGTGAGATTGTTAACAAGGATGTTATAGTGAGATTGTTAACAAGCATGTTATAGTGAGGTTATTAACAAGCATGTTATAGTGAGGTTATTAACAAGCATGTTATAGTGAGGTTAGTAACAAGCATGATATAGTGAGATTATTAACAAGCATGTTATAGTGAGATTATTAACAAGCATGTTATAGTGATGTTATTAACAAGCATGTTATAGTGAGATTATTAACAAGCATGTTATAGTGAGATTATTAACAAGCATGTAATAGTGAGGTTATTAAGAAGCATGTTATAGTGAGATTATTAACACGCATGTTATAGTGAGATTATTAACAAGCATGTTATAGTGATATTATTAACAAGCCAGTTATAGTGAGATTATTAACAAGCATGTTATAGTGAGATTATTAACAAGCATGTTATAGTGAGGTTATTAACAAGCATGTTATAGTGAGGTTATTAACAAGCATGTTATAGTGAGATTATTAACAAGCATGTTATTGTGAGGTTATTAACAAGCATGTTATAGTGAGGTTATTAACCAGCATGTTATAGTGAGATTGTTAACAAGCATGTTATAGTGAGATTATTAACAAGCATGTTATAGTGAGATTATTAACAAGCATGTTATAGTGAGATTATTAACAAGCATGTTATAGTGACATTGTTAACAAGCATGTTATAGTGAGATTGTTAACAAGCATGTTATAGTGAGATTATTAACAAGCATGTTATAGTGAGATTATTAACAAGCATGTTATAGTGAGATTATTAACAAGCATGTTATAGTGAGATTATTAACAAGCATGTTATAGTGAGATTGTTAACAAGCATGTTATAGTGAGATTATTAACAAGCATGTTATAGTGAGATTATTAACATGCGTGTTATAGTGAGATGGCTGAATTATATACAAAAATCATTAATGACCAGTAGAATGATAAAACTATAACTTTTAAACTAGTTATTAAGAAGCATTTTATAATGAGATTGCTGAATTAGATACAAAAGTCATTCACGACCAGTAGAACGATAAAACTATAACTTTTAAACTAGTCATTAACAAGCCTGTTATAGTGAGATTGCTGAATTCTATACAAAAGTCATTAACGACCAGTAGAATAATAAAACTATAACTTTTAAACTAGTTATTAACAAGCATGTTATAGTGAGATTGCTGAATTAGATACAAAAATCATTAATGACCAGTAGAATGATAAAACTATAACTTTTAAACTAGTTATTAACAAGCATGTTATAGTGAGATTGCTGAATTAGATACAAAAATTATTAATGACCAGTAGAATGATAAAACTATAACTTTTAAAATTTTCTTCTCTGCTGGGAATATATATACACACACACACACACACACACATATATATGTATATACATAAAGATATGTGCTTTAAATGCAGAGGTATTCCTCTAGATAATGAAGCAATCTCTGACCAGTTAGACAATGATGAGCTTTGATATAAAGATAATATGCTCTCTTTGCTTGTTTTATTGCTAAATTTCAGATAATTTTTTTCTTGACATGTGTTAGCTTTGTTGGTTTGTATGGGATTTCTTCTAGGCACAAGAACTCACAATAGTGGGAATGAAATTATAACCTTCAGTAAAAAAGAAAAAGCCCTCAGCTTCGCTGTGGTAATGGCAATGCTATAGTTTAAGACAATTTAAAAATAAACTCTTTATTGAGGATCTCCTCTGCTGTGAAGTAAACCCCCGAGATTCCATAATTCTTGGTTAGTGGAAGGTTACGCCCAAGCCTCACCATTGCTTGACCTTCAGCTCCACTGACACACACACTCTTCACATCTGGAGCTAGTCATGACTTAATTAAAGGCTTGTCAATATTTTCATCCTTTCTGACCATATATTTTTATACCTCTTCTGTCAGCTTGCCTGGCCATACTGAATTATCTCCCTGGGTACCAGCTATTGATTGTGTGGATGCACTGCATTGGCTAACATGGTTAAGATCTTATGAAGACACTCTATCTGCAGGAGACAGAGAAATCAATGTCAAACTGATTTGGAAACTTCTTTCCTCTGGCTATCTTTCACAGTGCTGGAAGGTTCTATGCAGGCTGCTGGGGGATAAAAGACACCAACAGTTTCACTTTGAGCATGACTCTTCTGCAGAACTCACTTGCCAGGCAAGGTATGCCTATCAGTGTAATGGTATGCCCACTGTAGAGTTTACTAGTTTCTCTTCCTGTTTCTGTGATAAAACATGGCCAAGAAACTAACAGAAAAAAGGAGTTTATTTTAGCTTACAGTACCAGAGAATTAGAGTCCATAATGACCAAGCAAAGACAGCAGGTAACAGTCAGTCAGCAAGCATGGTGACAGGAACAGAAAGCTGAGAGTTCATGTGTCGGGGGAGCATGAACCATGGAGCAGAGAGAGCCACCTGGACGTAGTGGGAGAATTTTAACTTTCACACCATGTGACATACTCTCAGCCCCCCGCCCCCCCTAGGTCCCCCTCCATCCCTGCAACATCACCAGGACCATTCTCATTCAAATCATCACGTGGAGGAACTAACCACTTTCATTCCTAGTATTGAAGTCCTGGGTAAAAGCCCATAGTTAGGGAACTCATGGGCCCACAGTAGAACCTGTGATTGCTGTTTTCCTAAGTGGTTGTTGTTAAATTACTGTCTTAATATTTTTACATTTATATTCACAGAACTGGGATGTTCTCTGCCTTGGTTAGAGAAGCTTCTTCTTCATTTTTACCCCCAGTGGACAGAGATCAATCCATCGATGCAGAATTTCTCAAGTGTGGAGGAGAGACTAAACACTCAGTCCAATGTAGGATACTTAAGTGAGCTCCCTCACTCCTGGCCATGGCTCAGGGAACATCCTGGGAGAGGAGGAGAAAGAATGAAAAAGCCAGAAGATGGGAAAGAGTGCTTTGAAATTCTGTTCTCTGGACATGATGTGACTGTTATAGTCATGAACTCACAGCAGCTATGGTTACCTGCACAATGTCTGTATTGGATCTGGCCAGCCAAAATCCTGGCTCTGATGAAGGAGCTGCCATCCAGGCACAACAATGAGGACCATTTGGCACCCGGCCCTGCGGGAGAGGCCATGTGCTCTCAGTGGTAGGTTTTTCTGTGCACACCCATGCATATGTGAGCAGCAGTAATGGACATTAGAATTGGAAAGAAAGAAAAAGGAAGGAAGGAAGGAAGGAAGGAAGGAAGACCAGGGAGTTTGTTGTGAGACTCTGTCTCCTAGGAATGTCGGAAGCTACACCCATAAAATCTCACCCACATGAGTGCCTAAACATGAGCTGGACAAGAACAACACTGATGGACACGCTATCATGTGTGTGTATGGGAAGCCCGGGAGGCCTCAACCCTACACACAGAGCTATAGGCAACTGAGGAATGCTGAGAGTAGGAGAAATAATCTCCAGAGAAGAGCGCAATTAGCTCTCCAATACCAAATCATCAGCCCTGAAAACATATTCATAGAAGCATGAGAACTGAGGAGGTTGTATTTATACACTTAAAAATATACGTGTAGGAGCTGGAGAGCTGGCTCAGAGGTTAAGAGCACTGACTGCTCTTCCAAACACATCAAATACGTCAAATACATGGTGGTTCACAGCCATCTATAGTGAGATCTGGTGCCCTTTTCCAGCATGCAGGATTGATGTAGGCAGAATACTGTATAAATAATAAATAAACAAATCTTTAAAAATATACACGTAACAATAGTTAAAGAAAAAAGGCTATAAATTCAAAAGAGATCAAGGCAGGATATGTAGAAGGATTTGGAGAGAGAAGGGACTGAAGAAAGAGGTAATTATTACAGACTCAAAATATGAAAGAAATAATTTAAATTTTTTTTGTTATAATTACTGTGTGTGTGTGTGTGTGTGTGTGTGTGTATGATGTGTGCATGCACACACAGGAGTGTAGGGATGTGTACATAATGTGTGTAGAAGTCAGAGGATTGTTTTGCAGAGTCTGTTCTTTCCTTCCACCTTTCCAGGGATCAGGCTTAGGTGTGTGTAGTAAGAGCTTGGCATGCAGACCCTCTCATTGGCCCGAATCTATTTCTTATGCCCCACATCTCTTGGGCTGTTACATTTCACATTTCTTTGTCTTAGTGTGACTCACTATGGGTACATTTTCTAGTTGTTCCAGTGCACGGCTATTCTTTTGAGCTTGTGTTTGATCTGATGTGCTTTGCTTGAACTCACCATATTTTTGGGGGTAGCCCTGAACGTTTTGTCTCCCTCTCAGCATCCAGGGTTCTGGGGTTACAGATGTACCCTATCATGCCTGGCTTAATATTCTTATGATTAACTGAAAATATAATTTCTAAGTATCAGCTGTATTTTTTACTTTATTTTATTTCAAGCCTAATCATTCCATAAACATACTTAATATAATTTAATTTATATATCAGATAGCTCTAATACCTATGCTAACTTTATGATTAAATTTGTACAATGTTTTCTTCTATTGACTATCAGTAATACTGCCTTTTAGTCATATTGTTTCCTTGGCTTATTTTTTATTTTTTATTTTTTAAGCAAGAGCTCATATTCCTGAGAACTTTTATCCATAGAAATTCTTTAAGGCCTTGATCATATCACTGCATTCCTTTAGAGTGAGTCTGTATTCGCTTCTTCTGTGTGACTTGTGACACTACCAACCTGGGACTACTTTAAAACCAAAGTCCCAGCCTGGGGGCTTTTTTTTTTTTTGGCCATGTGCATACTATAAATTCCAGCAGAAGACTCAATTTATGAAAACTTTTCTGATATGAATCCTTAGAGGACATGAGATTTCCTTCTTTTTCTACAACTAATAGTTATATTTCTTTATGAGTCATCACTGTGAGAGCTGTTTCTTTATAACACTCTATCTTTGTGTGTGGTGGTCTGAGCCTTTAGAAGAAGATCAGACACCTCACTCTTAGATTTTTAGCTTTGCTGTTAATTAGTTGTTCAAGTCCAAGTTCTAGGTGACTATAGGTCAGTTTGTGACTAGGAGCAGCTGTTGGCTTCAAAGTTTAGTTGACATGTAAATTTTACATGTTTCAAAAATACCTTTGACCATGAAAAATTTTTGTTACTCTCTTGCCAGCTCAGCTGCTATGCACTTGAAGAAATGCTTAATGTATTATTTTCAGCATTGTCCCATATACTTTTTTTAGGCTACAAAAGATACATATATATACATAAAAGGTGTATATATGTGTGTATTTATGTATATATAAACATGTAGATATATTAACAAAAGTTGAATATGTATGCATGTACATATGAATATATAAAAATGTATGTACATATATATGTGAATGTGAACATATACATATGTATATATACATGTATACATATATACATATAGTAATGAAAAGTGTGTATGTATGTGTGTATATGTACATAGATACATGTATACCTTTATGGTAAAATATATGGCAGAAATGTGAATATATATTTATAATTGGCATATATATTTATATTATTTTTATAGCAAAATATATTTGCCATGAAGTTAAGGCTTAGAGGGTCCCTTTGTATTTTTAGAGTAAAATGAATTGGTGTTAGTCTAGAATCTCTTTGTATTTATCACTCTTTAAGACTTTAATTTATAAAGGAATTTGATCGAATAACTTCAGTTTTTCTCTAGAAACTTCATAGTGAGTGAACTTAAATTCATACAAATGATATCTAGCTTGTTATCAGTGTCTTTACTGTATTGTTTTTACTATTTGCAGAATCACTGATATTTGAAATAATGTGACTCATTTACTGGAAACTAGAGTAGGTAGCAATTTTCAATCCTAGATGAAGGGTGGTGTTGGAATCAATTTATGTAATGAGCCTTTAGGTTCTAGAGGCTTCTGGTGGCCACAGTGTCACTGCTTGCTCACCACAGACTTATTAAGAATATACATTACATCTGATTTCTCTCTCTCTCTCTCTCTCTCTCTCTTTCTCTCTCTCTCTCTAATTCCAATTTCTTCCAGAGGAATGAGTGTGATTTATTGGGTCTTTTCAACCCCAATAAAGAACAATTGAAGATGTTAAGAGAAAAAGAACGAGAATAGATAATTGCTTGGTGCCTTTTCTTCCTATCTGATGTGCCAAGATGGAAGAAGACTTAATGGAATGAACAGAGTTGTTGAAAGGCAAATTAATATAATTTCTGTATTCAAGTTGGGTAAGGAGGTCTTTGTTCCTGATGGCAGAGGAGTGGTGAAGTCCATAAGAGTTTGCTTGTGTTGTCTCTGACACCCAATTCTTGCATGATCCTGGGTGAGCCGCCTGGTGGTAATCACCATTCTCTGTGGGTAGTTATTATAGTTACTGTTCACGGATGAGGAAACACAAACCTGGCAACTTGAGTGAGATAATGTCTGCAAGGTACTTATCAGGCACTCAGTAAATGACAGCCCATAATCCCAACGTGTAAAGTGTCATCATGAAAGTCTCTAATCAAAGGCCTTACTAATATCTGGAAAAGGTCCATAGTAAATGCAAAATGAAATATTTACATAAGATTTATATGGCATACCCTAAACATGGAACCCACTATTTGTGTATGTAAGCTAAGAAATGACTCAACACTTACTATATGTGTGTAGACTGCAAATGTCATTATGACATTTACGTAGGTATGTATGACATATGTCAAATTATGTGAATGTTACGTTAGTGTGTCTATATTAACAAATGACTCAACATTCTTGACTCACTCCTCTTGTCTGAAGCTAGGCTAACACCATAAAACTTACCTATTGTACTGTATTTCTGCCAATCTTTAGCTATTTCACAACTCTATTTGTTGAAAAATCCACAGGGTTCTGAAATTTAAAGTTTAATATCATTCTACATGTATCTATTTGAAACTATGGTCTTTTGGTTATATAAAGTGAGGACATGAACACTCCAAGGTATGGTTGAGGGGAACATTTTTATTGTAGACTTGCAGGAGGGTAAATCAAGAGTCATCTGGAAAAGTCCAGAGCAGGGTGAGAAAAAGACTAAACTGGGCCATGAGAAAAGGGATGGGGGAGAGTGAGAGAGAAAGTCCAAGAGAAAAAGAAAGTGCTAAGAAAGCATGTGGATGAAATGGCAAGGTTATGTAGGAGTGAAAAGCTAGGGGAAGGGAAGCCTATGAGCTGGAGAAATTTAGGGTAGGGACCAGGATGAGAAGAGCTAGGATGCCAGCATGGACTCTCTAACAGGCATTTATGATATTGAGAGAGCCGAATGGGAAACGTGGAGGCCAGCATGTGTCTTGGTGTGCTAATAACCACCACAGTTAGCCATGTGAGCTTCTTTTAGAACTAGCATTAGTGAGAACTCTATTTTGTTCATTTCTGTATTTTGGAGATGTGAGAACACAAGAGATAGTAGCTGAAGAGTGTTTGCACTAATGAGAGAAGAGTCCTGTCAGCATATATTAAAAAAAACCTACTTTGTTTAGGGCTCTTTAATGCATCTACCTCCCTTCCAACCCACTGACTAGAGGTGGGAGAGAAGGGAGGTTAATAGGAGTGAAGCATATGGATCTTTTTAGACGTAGTTCCTTGGGTTGATTCCACTCTTCATTGTCAGGATCCAGGAGTCCAGTCAAATAGCAAATGCCAAACAGCAACACAAATCAGCAGCGGTGGCACAATCCAGCAGAAAAGCAAGTTCTGCTGAATCGGCATGAGTCACAGGGAGTATCCAGAATCAGGCGGAGTACCATGAGAAGTTCTCTGGAGCATTTCTCTCTGTGAAGTGAAGTGTCAAAGAATGAAGACCAGTCAAGCGATGTAAGCAGTGTAGCAATACAAAAGTGTCCTCACTGTCTGTGGGCTTCTATTTATGTCCTTTTCTCACAGCCCACCCTCGGATGTTTTCAGCTGGCCCAAGTCATACCCCTCACATTAGACAGCTTCCTGCAAAACATCACACGCTCTCTCACTGGTCTGTTTTCCATGACCAAAGGTCATGAGGCTATCTTAGCAGTGAAAAAACACTCCACATCCCATACTTAGGACCAAAACAAAAAACACATTCACATGACACAACTGAGACTTCAAAGAAACCAGAAACCAGAAACTTCTACTTCAGAGTCCTAACACTTGAAGGGTCTGAAAACACTCCTTATAGCCAGTTCTATGACATTTCTTTAAAAAGTTATTTATCTTTACGTGTTTTCATTAGTGCATATTCAGTGCATATGGTACTGAGTTATATAAGGGCATATTCATACAAGTCTGTTACGTACTTTGAGAGTATCTCCCATAGCTGTCTACTCTCTCCTTTCTCTGCCCTTTAGTCCAAAGTTCCCCCAAACAGTTTGACTTCTACTTTCATGGTTTATGCTCATTATATTGTACACTATTATGCTTTTTGAATAGTCCATGTATTCTGATTAACTGTTGAAATAACTCAGTATCTTATTCTTTATCAACATTCAATATTATATAAGCTGGTGGTACCTAATCTCAATGATCCTTGTGAAAACAAGAGAGCTCTTATTTATATTTAGTTTCAGTTTCATTCATTAAAATTCTAAGCTTAGTATACTTTAATGTTCAATAGACAATCAGGTATTTTATATCTCCATAGTGTGAGAACATGCACTCTTTTTGCTGATAAGAGAGTTAATAAATTAATCTGGAGATTGTGATGGCTAAAGTTGTGTTTTAAGTTTTAATTACTATACTTAAGAGGTCTACAAAACAAAAATGCCTCTAACCTGTAAACCCCATTTTCTCAAGGACAGACAACTTTCTAGGATACTGGGCACTGTTGTTCATGTAAGATAACAGCTCTCTTAGTTTTACTTTTGTAAACTAGGTTGGTTGCTCCAAGTGCATAGGATGTGCTTGATCATGCATGTCATATGTAGGCGGAATGTATGTTGCGATGTATGGGTGCACCCATGAAGGCAGGAAGTACATAGCCTTGTGACTTTTGCTTCTGTAAGAACCAGACTAATGTAATTTGTGGCCATACTCTGGGAATCTTGGATGTGGACCTGGCCACTGTCCATTATCCTGGGCAGCATTTAATAAAGCTTGCTTCAAATTTGCCTCAAAAATTGTGGTAGTGGTCTTTAGTCTCGCCTGGTAGAATTAATGACATTACTGGAATAGTTGCAGATTAAAATTTCAGGCCTCCCAGACTGTGACTAAGTGTACAAATTAACCTTTAGTAGTAGTGTTGTGTATAGATTACATGTCACTCGCACCTACCCACTCCACTAGTTTAAAAATTTTTAATTTTGTAAAATTATGTCTAGAATATGTCTAAACAGGGTGGCTATGTGCTGAATGAAAAGTGAGTAGCAATTACACGGGGCTAAATTTCTCCAGAAATGTTCGTGTTGAGTGTCTACAGAAGTTACAGCATTTGGCTTGTTAAGACTGTTCCCTCAAGTAAAGTATTCTGAGGAAAGATGCAACACAGGACTGTCAAATGAGTATACTCTAATTAAAAAGAAAAAACAGACTTTCATTTTTAGGTCTGTCTGTATCAGTTACTGTTTGTCACTGTGGGAAAACACCATGACCAGAAGTGAGTTGTGGAAGAGTGAATTTATTTTCACTTATGATTCAGGAAAGGGAGCCCATAAGGTCCGGGGAGTCATGGCAGCAAGCAGCTGTATCAGGAAGATCAGCTACAACATTTTCACCTATATGCAGAAATCAGAGTGAACTGGAAGCAGGATAAGGCTCTAACTGCCTCATCCCCAAACCACACCTAGTGACCAGCTGTGCTGTTGCGTCCTTCAGTAAGGCTCTACCTCTTAAAGGCTTCACAACGCCTCAATTAGTACTGCCATCTGGGGACCACGTGTTCAAACACCTAAGCCCATGGGGCCTTTTCTCATTAACCCCATCACAAGGTCTATCTTGCATCTCAGTATTCAAGAGATGAGATGTGTATTTTAGTTTGAGAGGTAAAGCTCCAAGGGAGTCTTTATGGTGTGTGTGTGTGTGTGTGTGTGTGTGTGTGTGTGTGTGTGTGTGTGAACTGAGGTGTGTGAATGAATTCTGTTCATGTGCAGATCTGGAGGCTGAAAGTCTTAAACATAAGGCTGGGCAGAACCGTGCTCTGTCTGAATGCAGAGGAGAGGGAGGCCTCCCCCTCCCCTTCCCCTTCTCCTCCCCTCCCCCTTCCTCTTCCCCTTCCCCTCCTCCTTCCTCTTCCCCTCCCCTTCTCCTTCCTCTCCCTTCTCCCCCTTCCCTTCCCCTCCCCCTTCCTCTTCCCCTTCCCCTCCGCCTTCCCCTCCCCCTTCCCTTCCCCTCTCCCTTCCTCTTCCCCTTCCCCTCCCCCTTCCTCTTCCCCTCCGCCTTCCCCTTCCCCTTCCTCTTCCCCTCCCCTTCCCCTTCCCCTTCCTCTTCCCCTCCCCTTCCCCTTCCTCTTCCCTTTTCTGTCCCCCTCCCCTTCCCCCTCCCCCTTCCCCTTTCAGCTTGTGCAAGCTATGTGTTTGTTCTGTGTTTTGCAGCAGCACCCTAGCCTTCGCTTCTATCCTGGAACCATGTTATGTGTGCACCCCAGTTTCTCTTTTCTTAGAAAGAACCACTCCTATTAGAAGGCCGTTCTACTCCTGTATAGCCTCATCCTTATTCAATACATGTACCTGTGCTACTGACCAAGCTACCCTTGGAAGCCCACGGGCCAGGACTTCAACGCCTTTTCAGAACACGTGATTCAACCATGCTAGCTGTGAGTGGTCTGAGGTTTCTTAGGAGAGAGGTGGCGTGGTCCACGGTGAGCCTGAGTTTCAGGCTTGTCAGTGGAAGCCAGTAAGGGTGACTTTTCTTAGGTCAGAAAAAGACCTTGGAGACATGGGGAAGAACTGTAAGGCAATAGAGAAAACAGGAAGCACTTACACCCTGAGCTCAGGCTGGCTGCTTCACTGACTAACCCTATCCAGCCGATGGGGGCTAGCACTGGCTCAGCCTGCATGCTGCCAGTCTGTGCCACGCATGTTTCGTCTGGGCTAATGATATTTCAGTCATTAACTTTTTTTGTGAATGCCGACCCTGGGAATAATGATTTAAATAAACCTTAGCTCCAACTATCGAGAAAGAGGAGTCAGAGAGACAGACCCCTCCCCCTGAAAAAAAAAAATCTAAATATGTGGTAATAAAGAAAAGTTGAAGTGGCTTGATGGGAATGAAAAGTTAAGAAAAGCCCTTTATTTCACTTTTTTTGTTTTTAAGTTTAAGTGTGGTTTGTGTGCGTTTACTGCGAAACAGGAAGGCTCAATGTTTTTTTGTGGTCAGGGGAGTTTGGGACCAGGCACACTGGAGCTAAGTCAATATTACAAGGGAACTAAAATATTCCATCGGCAATTATTTCATTCCAGGTGACCTTTCTCACAAATGTCCTCTAGACGCCAGTCGGGACACCTGGGATGAGTGGCCTGGATCATGGCTGCTTTCTTAGTTTGGACTTCGTCCTGGCCATCTGGCAGGGGAAGATATAGTTGTGGCACTTGGGCACACATATACACAGTATTGCCAGAGGGAAGTGACTCAGGGGAGGTCAGAGCCAGTTTTTGATTTCTGTCTCTTTTTTTCCACCTTCTATGTGTTAGTGGCCAAGTGACCTAGTTTCTGAGGAAACAAAGATCCATTCACTTGCTTTAATACATTTTTTTTTAACCAGTAAAATTCCATCTAAGATCTGTATGTTTCAGGGAGGGAGGAACGGGAGGATAGAAGTAAGGGGATAACAATTGAGATGTAATCTGAATAAATTAATAAAAAAAAGAAATTGGAAAAAAATCTGTATGTTTCTCAGTTCATATAATTGACTTAAAAACTACACATATAAAAATGAATGGGACAAATGTGATAGTTTAATAGGACACTTTTGTCTTAATGGACATTTTAGAAGTTTAATGCAATGACCTGAATTAAACAGTTCATATTGTTGAATTTCTCCTCTCTTTGTTGCACCACAGAATACAGAATTAGACAAGTCCTTGATACCTATCAATCTGGATAGGAGGTTAGGTAGCCCACAAAGCTTCTGAGAGTGGATCTGTAAGGACTAGCTGTTCTTTAGAATAAAGCTTATGAAACTGCTAATCAGCCTCAGAGTATAGTGGTTAGACTCCTGGGGGAAGGGTCAGACATTGTCTTCCTCCTTGTAGGTCCACTGCTAAATAGGAACGCAACTAATGCTGCCTATCGGAACCCAGGAAGATACAGAGCAGGTGAAATCTACGTAGGGAAGACAAGACTTTCTTCTGAAGACAGAACTAGGCATAGAGATGGAGCAGTGGGTTTCACTGGGATGGAGAAATGTGTTGGAATGCACAGAATCAAAACCCACAGATGAATAGAAATGGCTGGCACATGGTGTGCACGCCCACACTTCTGGCGCTTGAGTTGATAGCATGAACGTCAGTTCTTGGAAGGATCCTGCACCTTCCATGGAGTTTCTGCGAGGCTGATTAATTGTTTATAATTCAATGACTATAGTGGGTCTGGAATGTCCACAGCCAAATACTCCTGGGCCATCTTTAGCCTCTTCATAGTCATTCATTGACCTCCTCTGTGTGGGAGCTAATGTCTTTGTGACTGCTTGATAAATCTTTTAAAATATATGTACAAATAGCTAGACCCACTAACCAAAAGCCCCAAAGTGTCATTAGTGGCTGATAATAGAGCTTTTCATGCATTGCTTTAGCTTATCTATCATATTTTCCACCAATGTGATTTTTAAAAAAATTAAGTTTATTTATTTACTCACTTTACATCCTGACTGTAGCCCCCTCCCTCCTCTCCTCCTGGTCCCACCCTCCCACCCTCCCACCTGCTTCCTCCTTTCCACCCTTCCTTTCTTCTCAGAAAAGGGGAGCCCCCCTCGTGTCACCCCCCTCCAGCACATCAAGTCACATCAGGACTGATCATATCTTCTTCCAGTGAGGCCAGGCAAGGCAGCCCGGCTGAGGGGAAGTGATTCAATAGCAGGCAACAGAGTCCATGTCAGAAAGAGCTTGCTAGGGGACCCACATGAAGGCCAAGCTGCCCATCAGTTGTAGGGGGCATAGGTCCAGACCATGTGTACTCTTTGGTTGGTGTTTCAGTCTCTGTAAGCCCATGTGGGTCTATGTTGGCTGATTCAGTTGGCCTTCTTGTGGTGTTCTTATCCCCTCCAGGTCATCCTGTCCTTCCCCCCAACACTTCCACAAGGCTCCCCGAGCTCCACTCCATGTTTGGTTGCGGGGCTCAGCATCTGTTTCAGCTACTGCTACAGAACCATGCCTTATCTCACGCTTCCTACCATGATGGTGCTGGATGCCAACCCTCTTAAACTGTAAGCAAAGCCCCAGTAACCTTTTTTTTCTATATGTTGCCTTGGCCATGGTGCCTCTTCACAGAAATGGAAAGCAACAAAGACATACAGAGATTGTTATTATCATTTTTATGGATTGAACCAAGATCCTTGGATATGAAAGGAGAGTAGAGAATCTCAAGCCACATCGTTACCCTAGGTTATATACTTTTTAATCATATATTTTATTTTAAAATTACAATTACATCATTTCCCCCTCCAAAGCCTTCTATATACACTTCCTTGCTCTTTGTTAATTTCATGGGCCCTTTCTTTTACTAATTAATGTTAACTTGTGTATGTGTATGTATGTATATATTATGTTTCTATGTATGTATGTATGAATGTATGTATGTATGCACATATATGTATGTCTATATGTATGTTCCTAACTTTTTAAAGAGCAACTCTTAGCTTTGTTGCTCATTTATGCTTTTTTATAATAGTTTTTAAAATTCATTCCTGTCCTCCTAAGAACTTTAGGCTTAGTTTAAACTTCTTGTTCTGTAAAGTGTAATTTGGGTACTGATCTGAGACCCTTCATTTAAAAAATATATCTGTTATTACTATGAACCTGCCTATAACAGCTGTTTTTTATTTTGTTCTGTTTTATTTGTTTGTTTGTTTGTTTTTTAGATAGGGTTTCTCTGGGTACCCTTGGCTATCCTGTACTCACTTTGTAGGCCAGGCTGGCCTTGAACTCACAGTGATCAGCCTGTCTCTGCCTCCCTGAGTGCTGGGATTAGATGTGTGAGCCATTACACCTGGCTGACAGCTGCTTTAAGTGCATATGTTTCAATGTGCAGTGTTTTTTATCTCATAGTGTTTTAAAATTTTCTTTCCATTTCTTTGTTGTTTCATTTATTCATTTATTTGTTTATTTATTCATTCATTCATTCACTCATGCACTTTACATGCTGATCATAGCCTCCTCTCTCCTCTCCTTCTGTTCTACCCTCTCTTTCCCCTCTCCCCCTCTCCCCTACTCCTCAGAAAAGGGGAGCCACCACCACTACCAACTCACCCTAGCACAGCAAGTCTCATCAGGAATGAGCACATCCTCTTCTGCTGAGGCCAGATAAGGCAGCCTTGCCAGGAAGTGATTAAAAAACAGGCCACAGATTCCATGTTAGAGACAAGCCCTGCTTCCCTTACTAGGGAACCCTCCTAAAGACTAAACTGCCTATTGGCTACATATGTGCAGGGAATCTAGGTCCAGTCTATGCATGTTCTTTGCTTGGTGCTTCGGTCTCTGTATGCCCCACCCCCTGGGCCTAGGTTATTTGACTCTGTTGGTCATCTTGTGGAGCTCTTGTCCCCTCTGGGTCCTCCTATCCTTTCTCCCATTCTTCCACAACACTCCCAACACTCCATCTAAATGTTTGCCTGTGAGTCTCAGCCTCTGTTTCAATCTGATGCCAGCTGGAGCCTCTCAGAGGACAGTTATGCTGAGCTCCTGTCTTCAACCATAGCAGAGTGTCATCAGTAATGTCAGGAGTTGGCTCTCTACCCTGGGATGGGTCTCAGGTTGGGCCAGGCATTGTTTACACATTCCCTCAATCTCTGCCCCCTCCCCCCACTGCACATCTTATAGGCATGGTAAATTTTGAGTTGAAGTTTTTGTGGGTGGGTTGGTGTTCCCCTCCCTCCACTAGGAGTCGTGCCTGGGTAGAAGGTGGCCACTTCAGGGTTCACATCCCCCTGTTAGGAATATCATCAGCTAGAGTCAAGCCTATTTCCTCCCAGAAGCCTACCCTGTAAGAGGTCTCCAGCTTGTCTCAGAGATGCCCTTCTCCTTGGTTTCCCTTCCCTCTCCCAGCCCTCTCACCTCTTGCCTCTGATCTCCCCACATCTGATCTCCACCCTTGTTTTCCCTCCCCATGCCATCTCCTACCCAGATCCCTCTCTTCATCCACATTGGCTGTCTATTCTGTTTCCCTTCTGAGGGAGGTTCAAGTAACCTCTTTTGGGCCCTCCTTGTCCCTTAGCTTACTTGGGTCTAAATTATCATTATTAATTTTTGAGACAGGGTCTCTCTATGTAATTCTGGCTGTCCTGGATCTGCTTCATAGACTGGGATGACCCCAAGCTCACCTACTTCTTCCGCTCTCCACCAATGTGTTTTTAAAGTGTTTGATTCATAACTCTCTTTGTTCCATAAAATCTTAAGAGAACTGTTTCCACATTGGAACATGGAGATCAGAGTAGCCTAAAAATTTTAATTCCCTGATCATATCCACTCATATTTGGCCTCTCTTATCCACTTTGAGGTGAGTTGTGTGTGTGTTTGCTGATGTTATTGTTGACAATGAGTAGGGGCGATGGAAGGCTTAAAAAGAGACGAAGATGGATAGGAAGGGAGTGGATTGAAAACGTCTTGTATGCCTTCATAAATTGTATAGACATTACTTTTATGGGCTGAAATTTATAGGTACTAAAAATAACTTTTAACTGCTATTTAGAAGGAGTTTTAAAATGGTCATAGCACTCGACTAATTTCTTTCTTATTAGTCAAACATCGATCCAAGTCCCCAGCCTGACATTGTGAGGCCTGGTTCAATGCTCACTGAAACTTATGATCCAACAGTGTTTTTTTTTTTTTTTTTTTTTTTTTTTTTGTGTGTGTGTGTGTGTGTGTGTGTGTGTGTGTGTGTGTGTGTGTATTTCATTCCTAGATGACATTTACTGACTTCAGTAGTTGGTTTTCACTTTCAAATTTTGAAGACGTTGAAATACTCCACCAGGAAGACAAATTATTTGTACTGGTCACTACAGGCCACCATTGGGATGTTTAGAAATCTCTTGTGGCCTTTATTTGTTTTTGCAGAGAATTCTATTCCCTGATACAGTGTTGCCCATATTCTGAAAAAAAAAAGATTTGGGAAATTGTGCTCTATCAGAGACAGGTTTTACCCATTCCTCTCTGCTTCCAACCCATTTCACCAACTCAATAAAGATTTTATAAACTAAGAGGAGACAAGAGGTAGAAAATAGGAATGTCAGATACTAGGTAATTCTTGAAGGAGGGCAGATAGACTTCCCAGGTGGCCTATTGGTGCTGTAACAGAAGAGAACCTACATTCGTATCCATAAGACAAACCCGGGCTGGTATGAGGTCCCTGTGTCTAACTCCAGCTGTGACAGAAGAGGACTTGAATGAGCTCTCAGACCTCACTTGTCATCTGGAGAGAGGCAATTGCAGACTAACATTTTATGTGACTTAAGTATAGAAGAAAGAAATGGTACCCTGAGTGAGTCAGTTTGCGATTGGATGGGAGGATGGATAGTCTAAGACTTACCTATAAAACTATCTGAACTTAATAACCAGAATTAGGTATTTTCTATCACTGAAACTGGAATTTTATTCCAGTATAGATAGGGACAGAAAGCCTTACTCCTAGATGAGGAGATTTGGGAGATGTAGGCTGATGGAGTAGAGAGAGTAATTTTTTTTTCCAGAAAAGTGTGGCTCCTGGTAGGTTGCCTATGCCCCAGTGGATAGCCCTATAGCCATGCACCCATAGACAGCACCAAGTGGACTCACTGAGTTATGAAAGGTGACACAAAGTTTGGAGGTAAACTCAGTGGCGTAGGGTTCTGAGAAGAGTTGGAGGGAGGAAATGGGGGATTTAATATAATCAAAATATATTACGCACATTTGGGAAATCCACAAAGAATGAGTTAAAAATGAAGAATCCTAAAAAATAATTGAAAGTTTAGAAGGTATTTTGGTTCAACCTTTAAGGTAGAAAAACTAGATAATAAAATTTAAAAGTTATTATTAGTCTTAAGTCTATAAAGCCCCTCCTCCCCGCTGAGACAGTCAATCTTGTTCTAGGAGATATCTGTCATCAACACTCAGTCATTAGAAAGAATGGACTCCAAACCAAAGAGACATTTACAGAATGGAAATGTTTGCTAGGGAGCAAGAGAGTCCGAGAGTCCTAAGGAGAGATCTTGGATTTTCTCTTTTTCTCCCACAATGTCATGTTCTCCTAGCCTCAGACCATGTGACCCACCCATGCTCCATGCAAGCCACCCAAGAGTTGCTGGTGAGATGGAGTACCTACCAGACAGCAAGATCCATATCGCCATACCCAGTTGGATCTCTCTTAGGCAGCATTTTTTTTGTCCTTCCTGTGGCTCCTGTTTGAGATGGGAGAGGGACAATGCCAAGAGACTGTGTGATGGAGAGAGATAAGCTACAGTGTGGCTACCTGGGTACCTACTCTATACTGGCCAAGAATTCTTGTCAATTCTGTAGGCAAATGTATGTTGAATCTGAATACAAGTATTTACACAACTATGACAGCGTATTCCAAGGTGAGCTTGAGTTCCACAAAGGAGTGAGCTTGCAAATACCGCCTTCTAGGAGGGTGTAGCCAGCGTAGGCAGCCATGAGAGTTAAGCAGAGCACACTCCTCCCTCTGCTCCCTCCCCAACTGGAGTGAGGGAGGAAAAACAAGTGAGGATAAATCCTCTATTGAAGCAGAGGGCGTTTTTTTTGTTTTGTTTTTTGTTTTTGTTTTTTGTTTGGTCTGAGCTGGGGTGGGTGGGGATGGAAAGTCCTTGAATTAGATAATAGAGTTGAAACTTGGAAAAGCCCTTTTTCATGTTTTGAAGAAACTAGGGGAGGTAAATAATGTCAAGGTATCAACAGACAGACAGGCTCAGCGGGATCTGAGTGAGGGTAGTGAGTAGAGAGGGAGTTTAAGTCTGTGTTCCACTGAATATTGTGAGTACACACACTCTCTCTCTCTCTCTCTCTCTCTCTCTCTCTCTCTCTCTCTGTTTGAGACAGAGAGACATACACACAGAGACAGAGAAACAGAGAGACAGATAGCAACAGAGACAGAGACACAAACACACATACACACACACACACACAGAGAGAGAGAGAGAGAGAGAGAGAGAGAGAGAGAGAGAGAGAGAGAGAGAGAGAGAGCTGAGGATCAAAAGTGACCTGTGGTTGAGGGGAGCTGCCAGCAGGTCTACTCTCTAAGGGTCTTATGGACAGATGCCTTGAGCTGGGGAACATGGCCAAGGGATCAGCTGAGAAGGAGTTTCTGTCCTCGCTCCTGACCCTTCTGTCCTTTCAAGCACTGCTGCTTTGGCATCATTTAAGTCTCTTATAATTTAGATGGGACCAAAGAGAAAAAGTGTGAATGGACACCAAACAGACAGACATGGTTTCTACTACTTGGCATCAGAACACAGCGATTTGAATTCCTTACAGAATCACTATGACTGTGTCTGCTTTCTGGGCACATAATATTTTTTAACAAGTCATTGACATGAATTCTATTAAGATGGCCACTATAGCTCCATGTTCTCATTTCAAATAATGGGTCCTGCTAGTTCATCAAGGGCTTAAAAATGAACAAATGGGGCAGGAGAGATGGCTCCGCTGTTAGAGGCTAGGCTCACACCCCCCTCCCCAAAAGAGAACAAGCGGCTGTGGCCGTGAAATGAATACCGTGCTGGTGTGGCTTGGATCTGCCATATTCCCTAAAGGTTCCTGGTGAAGGCTTCACCTCAGTGCAGCTGTGTTAAGTAAGGCGAGGCTTCTGGAGGCTGAATGGACAAGGGAGCTCTGATCTGTCAATGGACAAATCCATTGACGGAATTTGAAATGATTACTGAAAAGTAGTGGAAACTTCAGGATGTGGACATTGTAGGAGAAGTAGGCTTCCGGGGGTGTGTCCTGGGCATGGCCCTTGTCCCTAGTTCCTACTCTGCTTTCTCTCCCCATGGACATCATGAGATATGGCTTGTCTCTGCCAAACATTTTCTGTTGTGATGCTCCGTCATACCACAGGCCTGTAAGAAAGGGGCCAAGTGACTCAGACCTCTGGACCTGTGATTCAAAGTGAATCTTTCCTTCATTACTTTGGAAAGTGTGTGTCTGTGTGAGGTTGTATATGTGTGTGGTGTGTGCAGCCTGGTGCATATGCACACGTATATTTGTGCATGTGGAGGCCTGGGGTTGGGAATGGGTATCTTTCTTTGATCTCTCTCCATTTATTATTTGAGATAGAGTCTTTGACTGAACCTGAAATTCATTCACTCATCTAGGCTAGCTGGCCAGTGAGATTTAGGGATTCCCCCTGTCTCTGAAGCTCTGTGCTCAAGGCTGGGGCTATGCGTATTCACCACCATGCCCAACTTCTTATGTATGTCTTTGTGCTTGAATGTAGGCATTTTACTACCTAAGCCATGTCTCCAGCTCTCTTCTCTTGTACCTTATCTTAAATATTTAAGAACATTGATGGCTATTTGACTAGCCCAGCTACAAGGAGAAAAAAAAACCCGTTGAAGATGAAACCTATGTAGTAATCATCTCCACATGAGACATGTATAGTGCCCATTAAGAGAAAATCACTTTGGGATATTTCTAGAGAGGCGTAGCGTCATATATATTTGATCCTAGTGCTTGGGAAGCAGATGCAAGCAGATTTCTGAGTTTGAGGCCAGCCTGGTCTACAAAGCAAATTTCAGACAGTGAGGGCTACACAGAGAAACCCTGTCTTGGAAAAAAAATAAAACAACAACAGCATTGGGGTATTTATTTCCAAAAGTCTTTTCTTTGCGTTTTCGTATCATTGTGATGATGCCGCATACATTATGACCCTCCTGATTTTTAAATTTTGTGACAGTTTTCACTCTACAGAAAGTTCTTTATAAATGTTTTGATGGCAGCATGATATCTCATTATTTGAATTTATAGTAATTTACACAACCACTCACATACTTTTTTTGAGACAGAGTTCTACTCTGTAGCCCAGGCTGGCCCAGAACTCATTCTGTGGCCTCACATTCACAGGAGTCCTCCTCTTTACTCCCCCGAGTTCTGGGATTACAGGTGTGAGCTACTACACACAGTTTTACCTATAGCAATCAGATGAAGGTGCGGACTTTAACAAGGATATCGTGTGCAGTGTGGATGAGGTAGAGAAACTGAAGGCACTGTATGCTTCTATGTAATAGTCAATGCCCTCCTAAGGACTTGGGGACATTCAAGAAGCTTCTGTATTAAAGGCCAGCTCCTTAGCTCTTCCAGCATTAGCATCATAGGTGGGAAGGGAACTGAAGAAAGAATAGATCCACCGAGAGCTTCCCCTGCCATCTGCAAAGCGGGTGATATGCCTATTTAGAAGGGATGGGGGAGAAGGGGAGGGCAGGTTACAAACACAGGTTGAGGTGTTTTTTTAATTTATCATTTATCAAGAATATTTGGGACTATATGGGCTTTGAATTATGAAACTTCCCCCCCAATTTTGGAATTTTCACATATATAGGAGATACCTTAGGAATGTGCAGAAATCTAAACACAAAATGGTTTATGATGCATCTGTGCCTTATATAATACATGGAGGTGATTTTTTCAATGTTTTTTAGTGTGTTCATGAGACTATTTCAAATGAAGCAACTAGACTATTTCATTTGGAGCAACATTTCAGTATTCAAAAAAAAAAAAAAAAAAAAAAAGGATTTTGGAGCACCTAGGAGGTTTAGGATTGGACGTTAGAGGTGTGCCATCCTTAGGACTTTGCAAGCTCATGAGCAGTGGGTGGCAGAGTCTGGAATCCTCCATGGATCTGTGCGTAAAGTTGAAGTTCTTTGTACAACCCTTGTTCAGTTCAGTTGTGTATTATGCTCTGTGGGACACACTTCAAAGGCTGAGGAATCCTGGAGAGACACGGGCTACATACACCCAGTCTGCTGCCTCCTCTTCCTGGGTTGGGGAGAAGGTAGATTAGGGTAAGACACAGCAAAGGCCACTCAAGGGAGCTGCCAGCGAATGGCGTCTTCCTTTTAGGTTTGCTTGGGACCTGCTCTTGTTTGGATCTTGGGTGTTGCCTAATGACCCCATATAGTAAAGGCTTGGGTCCCAGAGTGGTGTCATCAGAGCACAGTGGAAACTCTGGAAGGTGGGACTCAGTGAAGTTTTAGATTTCTGGGGGCATGCGCATTCTTCAGACTTTAAGGAGACGGTGAGGCTCGAGTTCCTTCCGCCTCTCTCTATGCTCAGCAATGAGGTGAACCGCTTTTTTTTTTTTTTTTTTTTTTTTTTTGGTGATGGTGTATAGAGTCATCACAGGTCCACAGCAGTGGGGCCAGTTTGTCACAAATTGAAGCCTCTAAAACTGCGAGCTAAAAGAAAATTTCCCCTCTACATGTCAACTCAGACATTTTGTTATAGTCCAGAGCTATAGGACTACAAAACACATGTGTCTTGTGAGCTCTTTGAACCCAAAGGCTGGAGGTTAGAATTAGCTTCCTCTCAGTTTCCTTATAGATGCTTTGGGGATATCAGAATCAGAATAAGCTTGACATTACACAAAGGAATAGATGAACAAAATGAAGCCAGCTCAGCAAGTGATTCTTCACCCCCACCCCCCACAAAAAAGAGTGCTCTGGAACCCAAAATCCAGGGCCACACCCAGGCTTCTGTCTTTTGTCCTTAATGTAGATGGCAACTGTCATTCATCTCATTGGTGGCAGCTTGATTTCATGATCTGACATGGCTGACTGAATGCCGCAAAGGGAAAGACGCAGGAAATATAAGACCTCGCAAAGGTAGTCCCTGTCAACCTTTGATGGAAAAATAAATTCTGCTCACAGGGAGACATGAGCTTACTCTCCGCATCTTTATCAGGGAGGTCCACTGGTATGCTGCAGCCAGATCACTTCTCAATGACTCTGGGTCTTTCTTTACTTGTCGGAAGGAACTTTCAGTTATTTTGGAAGATGGCCACTAGGAGATGCACAAGCTTCAAGGACCTTAGCACAATCTGTGCTTGGTGATTTTTGTTGTTGTTGTTGCTCTTGTTCTGTATTTACTTGAGCTTTGCCGGTTTCTTTTGTTCTAACTCCATTGAGAACTGAAGGCCAAATGTCTGCCCCGAAGGACACTTTTGCCTGTTTTTCTAGTGACAGAAGTGGAAGAAGGAAATGAGAAGCCAGACTCACGTGATAAGAACAGTTTAGGGTGTAGCATAGCTGTCCTCTGACAGGCTCCGCCCAGAAGCACATCAAATCAGAGGCTGAGACAGGCAGCCGAACACTGGGCAGAGTGCGGGGAATGTTGTGGAAGAGTGGGAGGAAGAATAGATGGACTTGGAGGGGATGGGAGCTCCAGAAGAAGACCAACAAACCAACTAACCAGGGCCCGGAGGGGCTTGCGGAGACTGATGCACCAACCAAGGACCATGCATGGACCTTACACAGATGTACCCAATGGGCAGCTTTGTCTTAATGTGATCCCCTAATAAGGGAGTCAGGAGCTGTCTTTAACATGGACTCTGTCACCTGCTTTTCAATCACTTCCCCCTGGCAGGGCTGTCTCTCCAGACCACAGGGGAAGAAGATGCGCTCAGTCCTGACTTGATTTGATGTGCTTGTGATGGTTGGGTTGCGGGGGCTGCCCTTCTCTGAGGAGTAAGGTAGGAGGGACAGGGCAAAGAGGGAAGGAAGGTGGGATTAGGAGGAGGGGAAGGGCTACGGCTGAGATGTAAAGTGAATAAATAAATAAATAAATAAATAAATAAATAAAAAAAAAAAGAAAAAGAATAGTTCAGGGTGAATGTCAATACTATGTTACCATATTGGCAAAGGTGTTAATTAATGATGGCTGCCTTTAGTGTGCTTTACTTTGCACCAACCACTATGGTGGCATGGTGGGTTGCTCTTTTATCTCAATTCACTGACATAACAATGCTGCTATCCCTACTCTGCAGAGGCTGAAGCGTAGAGAGGTTAAGAATCACATCTAAGTGTGCCTACCTGGTACATGGATGAACTGCCATGTAAACTCAAGATGCTGGAGTTCTGACTCCAGAGTCACATATTTAGTCAGTTTAGTATATGGCTTCCTGGTTCTTACCTCAACTTGATGGATAAGCATCTATAGAACAGAGGTCAGGCCAGCTCTAGGACTTGTCTGAGTTTTAGCTGGCCAGGGGAGAAATGTAGAACAGATGTTTCTTGTCCTTTTTTTTTTTTTTTTAAATAAGGAAGTTATAGCATCTGCGAAACTATGAAGAAGAAGAAGAAGAAGAAGAAGAAGAAGAAGAAGAAGAAGAAGAAGAAGAAGAAGAGGAGAGAGAGAGGAGGAGGAGGAGGAGGAGGAGGAGGAGGAGGAGGAGGAGGAGGAGGAGGAAGAGGAGGAGAAGGAGGAGGAGGAGGAGAAGAAGGAGGAGGAGGAGGAGGTAAATTGAATCTGGGGACCTCAACATAGAAGAAACAGTAGAGGGCTGTTAACAAGCATATTACCCCTGCCTGGCCCTTGAAGGCTGCTTCTTCACCAAGCTTTAGTCATTAGATTCATTGGAGGTGGCCTGCATTGTGGGAGCTTGAACAAAAGCACCGTGTAGCTCACTTTGCCTTATTCTGGCTTTGGAGCTGTCTGGCAGCTGTACTTTCTTCCTGGGGGGCAGGGGGACAAGTGTATTTGGCTCCTTCTTGACACCCACACCATTTGGTCCTAAAAGAAAGTTAATTGATTTTTAAAATTTTATTTCTATTATTGTATGATTTCTATTCCCCTCTCCCTGCCCAGGCTTTTATATACTTGCTGTTTTTTATCACTGAAGGAGATTCCCAGTTGTCACTCAGGTGGACTTCACAATCGTGCGTACCCCACCCCATCCTGTTCACCATTGGCAGCTGACTTTAAGATGTCTGAGTTTATCTGAGCAGTGGAGGCCTTACTCTGCTCCAAGTTAAGAGCAGGTCCTCAGGAGTGCTGACTAACAAGGCAGGGTAGTATGTTCATCTGGAGAGGGTGAAGGGCAAGACAAGTCAGGTGAAACCCACAGCAATTATGGATGGATAGATGCTCCCTGAGGGACGGGAGAAAGGTCTTGGTGGGACAATGGGTGGGGGTGAGGGGGCAGGACAAGGGAAGGTGATTTTTATCACCAAAAGATAAATGACGAATAAATAAATCAGGCTCTAAGCCAATTCTTCCTTTCTCTCTCCCTCTTCTATCTCTCTTTCCTTTTCACCCTTCTCTCATTTCCCTCATCCCATCCTCCATAGGCATATACAGCCATTTCGGTGACAACATAGTAGATTGTAAGGTGACTGTAAAGCTGGAATCAGAGTAGAGTTAAGTTGGCAAATGACCCCTCTGGTCAGTCTTTCTCTTCTGTCAGTCAGATCTGGATAAGATGAACCTTGAGAAATTTTATTAATTCTAATATTTTACTGGTGGGATGGCAATTTCAAATGATGTTTTGAGTAAGAAAAATATTTAAATCACTGAAGGCACAACTTGGGGGAAAGTGTTGGGTGGGTTTTTAGCTTCTTGGGTTGTCGTGGCTACAATGAGTGAGGCTCTTGTCAGGCCACCTAGGTGGTGTGACCCACGATAAGGTCTTTAAGCTTCATGTACATAGAATACACTCCAGACTTGTGTGGTAATAAGCCAACCATTTATGACCTGATGGGTTTGCTTGTGTGTCTTAAACACTTTTAAGACAAATAAATTGTCCCAGGAGTCTATATTTGGTAGCTTTGGGGGAAAAAAACCCTCTATGTATACAACTGGATGCTTGCTCTCAGTACAAACATAATGCTCTAATTGTCCCATATACCAGGGGTGGGTATAGAGCACACCCAGGCCCCTGTGGAAACCCACTGAAGGGAGGTGGCTATTTGTATGTGTAGTCTGTAGTGGAGACAAGTTAACAACCTTGCCTGGGGCATTCCAGAGTTTATTTAATGATAAAATTTGCCTGGAGTTCTCCACCGGGGCTTGTAAGTTCTGTGCAGTGTGGGATGGGGTGAGAATGCAGTTAAACATACATCCTAGAGGCATCTTAACTTGGGAGGAAATGGTAAATCCTCTCAGTGATTTGAAAATACCACTTAAAAAAATTCTTCCAGAGATGCTTTTTTTCTAACTCAGTTCATGAAAACAAGCGATATTTTAATATAGGAGCATGCTTGTCAATGCAGCTGGTGGATGACTGAAAAGTTCATCTCTACTGCTGTGTAAATAAGCAAAACATAGTAATCTAATGGGGTTACACACACATGAATTTTACCAAAACTAGTCAAACCGGTTCATATCGATGTAGCCTAAATGTGTCACTGACCTGAAACTCATAGCCAACAAACTGGATATGAAAGTTTTTAATAAAGCAACACACATTCTCTGAATATCAGCTTTCTGACATTATAGCGTTGGCAGGCCTTGGGTTTTATTGATGTTGGTGACCAATCCAAGTCAAGGCATTGGTAAGGAGATGGGCAATTGCTAGGACTGAGACTCCAGGAATATTAGCCGAATGTGTGACAGGGAAATAGAAAGGAATGAGATGTTACTTTCTGATGACGCTTCTGATGACATTATCACCTTGCACTGATAGGCTTTTCTTTTCCCACCTACAGCCCTTTGCAGATGTTGTGTTATTAACTAGTGGGCTAATCTAATTAATGAGAGGTCTTGAAAAGAAGAGAGTTGTGGAAGCCATAAGATCTTAGTTTCTGCTGCGTTTGATTCGTTGGGGCCAAGAGCAACAGTGAATAATGAGTCAAGTTGAGAAGTTCTCAAGGCAGGGTGAGAAAGGCAGTGTAGCTTGCTTACCTTATGAATGCTTCCCTTGGTTAGACGTGTAAAGGAACATATAGTAGTTGGTTGACTCCCTGGGAGGGTGTGGGTCACTGTTTTAAGTGAGTGATAATGTAGGCCCAGACAGGAAAGTATTGTGTTGAATGTACATGTGGAGATTGCATTGTTTTAGAATGTGGAGATGACCTTGACCTTGAGAACATTGTACAGTGAAGCTAGTGAGGTGACTCTGCACAGGATTAATGACTTGGATGGAATATGAGTCAATCATAAAAGGTAGGGCCATCAAATGAAAGGGATGCTAAGTGAGGAAGTAGGGAGATTCATGGAAAGGATGGACCAAAATAGGCATGTTCAGCAAAACAGCAAAACAGCAAAACAGCCGTAATATAAACAGTATGTTAATATTGGCACATCAGTTACAGCAGATGCCCTTCAATAGTATAAGACGTTAATAATGGGGAAGCTGGAAAGTGGAATTTCAGAGACTGTGTGGAAATTCTCTGTGCTTCTTACTCATGTTTTCCGTAAAGCCTCCCTTACCCACCAAAACAAATAAAAAAGCATTTATTTTTAAAAAGTGAAGAAAATGGCTGAGCGTAGTGGTGCACACCTTTAATCCCAGCACTCTGGGAGGCATAGGCAGGTGGATCAATATGAGTTCAAGGCCAGCCTGGTCTACAAAGCGAGTCCAGGACAACCAAGGCTACACAGAGAAACCCTGTCTCGGGGAAAAGAAAGAAAGAAAGAAAGAAAGAAAGAAAGAAAGAAAGAAAGAAAGAAAGAAAGATGAAGAACAAATGTCATGGTTAAGCTGAGCAAAAAGCCCCAAGGCTAGAGACAATTAGTTCAGCCCATAGCTGCGTTTAAGGCAGAATGTGAGGAGGGAACTGCCAGAGTCCAGTGGAGAGAGAAGCACTTGCCCTTAAAGTAAGCAGAGAAGATGTAACGTTCCAGAATTTCCTCGGGGTCAATGATGGCAACAAGGCTAACAGTTATCCTTAGAGAGGAGAATGTAGATGTGCCGTGAATGATGGAGGTACTGTGGGATTAGATGGGAGCTAGACCTGGAGCAAAGACTGAATGGTAGATGCAGGAAAGCTTGATTAAGAAGAAGGCAACTAACAGCCGCAGTAGAAGGCATGCTTCGCTGAGCTCTTACAGCACACTGGCACTGTGCTAGGCAAGCTCTTCATTGATATTATTTCATTTGCTCTTGATAACAAGCCACAACTGTGGGCATCATTTTTATTTCCACTTCTAGGATAAAGAATGTGAGACTCAGGAAGGTTAAGTGACTTGGTATGGGATACTAAGTGCACAGTATCAGGGCCAGGATTTGGAAACCAATGCTATTCTACTGCTACAGGCTAACTTTTGACCACTGCGCGTAATTCCTCAAGACTCAGTTGCTCAATAGTTTCTTGTAACTTTCAAACTTTGTAACTTTAAAATTATTACTTAAATATCATGAAATTGTGTTTTTAATATTTTGTCTTTATGATTAATTTCTACCATATTCATATCTTTTTTTCTCTAAAAGGACTTGAGTTTTCTGGGCATATTTGTTTGCCATATGAAGGTGGAGACCAGAAGATGAGCTAGGCTATCAGAGAACTTTAATGAGAAAGAGGCATGGTAATAGCTTCCCTCTTCCTCAGTTAATACAAATTAATACTAATAATAACATATTCAAATAGTATGCTCATAAATAAAATCTATACCATTATTATTAAGTTGCAAAAAGGGAACAGGAATCACTCTGAGAGCTGTCTGAAGTGGAGTGGAGAGCAAGGGGCTTTCTGAGCAGAGCCCTATGCTTGGATCAGGTACTGGATAAGGAAGGGTGAAGGCAATGCAGTCCTTGTTATGAAAGAGATCATGACTAAGCAAAGAGATAGCTGTGCCATGTATGAGGAACAAACCATAAACTCTGCTTAAGGCACACACCCCATGTAGATTTCCCCAGAGAACTCACAAGACTGGAGCAACACTTCCTCTAGAACACACTGCAATACCAAATCTCAGTGGCTGAGTTAAATCTGAGCCAATATCCTGTCAGTGTTTAGACACTGTGTGAAGATGGTTCAATGAGGAAACCAAAGCTGCATGTGAGAACAAACTCACACAGTCTCCTAGTATCACACAAAGCTAACAGCACATTCCTGGCTGCCTCTGCTCTTGGAGAGGCGTGGACAAGGAAGGTGCTCAATTACTGATGGATTCAACCTCAAGTCACTCTGGCTCTGGAGTCTCTGTCCTGTGCCAGATCTGATGATGACAGGCTGGGCCCTCGGGGTCCTAATAAGACTTGGCTTACTAAGTATAGAATTTCCTGCTTGAGGTTGGTTTACTCATCGTGCCTTCTTGAGAAGCTCAAATGCACTCCCATAAACCGTCTGTGCCCCAAAGACATTGTACCTCCAGGATGCCATAGACTAAATGTAAGCTTCCTTTTATATTTTACAGCACCCACCTCCCAGGGAACTCCACTATGTGTAATTTATCAAAGTGCACGCAGTGATAGTTATATGGGTGTGAAAACAAGATGCTAATGATGTACACAGCCCATATATGTATATGCATACGTATATATACACATATATATCAGTTTCCTTCCAAGTTCTCATCAATCACTCACAAATATGATCTCAATTGAGATAATTCGTTGGTTTATTTATTTGGCAAGTATTAGGTGACCATAATATGCTTACGCACAAATCTAGGTACTGGGGATACAGCAATGAGCAAACATTTATGTCATATAGATTTTGTGTGTGTGTGTATGTGTGTGTTTGTGTGAGAGAGGGCAGAGATAGAGATGGGGACAGACATAAAGAATAAACAATCAGCACTGTCTCTCTATTCTCCACAAGGGATACATTGCAAGACCTCCACAGCAAGATACCTAAAATCATGGAGAATACCAAGCCTTACACATACTGTGTTTTTCCTATACAAATATACCTATGAGAAATGTTTAACTTATAAATTAGTCACAACAAGAGAGTAATAATAGAAAGCAGTACTGAAATAGAACAACTCTTACAACATATTATGAGAAAACCCAAAAGAATGTGGCTTCTTCCTCGTCCCCTCCTCGTCCGCTCACCCCTCTTATTGTACTTACTGTGCTTGCCTATCTTCTCGTCATAGCTTTTCTTTTAAATATCTAGGTTGCTATCACCACTACTGTTGTACATTGGGGCCACTATTGAGAAAAGTAAGGGCTTTCTGCCTAAAGCACTGTAGCACGGTGACAGCTTGATCTGGGAACTAAGATGAGTGCTTGGAGATGAAGGGCCAGTTAGTGAGGATATGGCAGCATAGACACAGTGGACAAAGGGAGAATTCATAGCCCAGGTGGGATGAAGAGGAGGATATGAGCCTTTACTACACTGCTCAAGTCAGTGTGCAATTTAAAACTTACAAGTATTTGTTTTTGGAATTTTCCCTTTAATATTTTTGGTCTGTGGTTGACTCAGATAATTGAAGTAATGGAGAGCAAACTGTAGATTAGTGGGGCACTATTGTAAATAAATAATAAAGTGTGTATATATAATATGTTAAATGGTTACACATGCTGGAGAAAATTAAGGGCAAGAATAAGAAAATTTCTAGGAGTTAGAAACTGCAATCTTCTTTCTAAAGATTATCACTTATTGTGTGCGTGTGCGTGTGTGTGCATGCGTGTGTGTGTGTGTGTGTGTTTGTATGTGATCAGCATGTACTTTGCCAAAGAGAGGGAATATGTTCTGAAAGGTGGTGAGTGCAAACAGAAAAGGCTACAGCATTGTTCAGAGGCTGTACCTTCACTCCAGCATGTGGAAGACTGTGGGTGGGGAAATACAGAATAATTTTACATCTACCTGAAGGATAGGACATTAGAGACCATTTCAAGAAGAACTATGTTATTTTGGGTGATGAAACAGAAGCCAAGAAGGGTGAGTTTCTTTCTCCTAATGATTTTTTTTGGTGACTCCTAAAAAATTGTATTGTATAGAGGTGGTGTGTGTGTGTGTGTGTGTGTGTGTGTGTGTGTGCATTTCTCTCTGTGATTCATAGAAAGGGTGGGGGTACTTACTACTCATATCTTAAAGGGGCTCCCCCATTTATTAAAGGACTGTATGTTCTCAGCTGCGAATCCCTCCAGATCCATAATGTCTGAAAATAGTAATTAGGCATGAAGCCGAGAAGAAGAAACCATGTTTTATAATTTATATTTTAAAACCCTTCTTTGCTCCTTTGAGGTGTTAGTACTGTTAGAGTCTATGGAGAGTTTCTCTTCGGAGAATAGAATTTATATTTTGAGTCTCATGTGGGATGTGGCTGTGTTTCCTATGTTGGCTCTCTCAAGGGTGCTACAATTGAGGCTATGCACATTTTATAATAGAATGAAAGGCTCTTCAGTGGAGCAGGGAAGTGGTAAAAAGGAGCAGATTTGCAGATAGATTTCTAAAAAGCAACCAGACCATTGAATTTCCTGAGATTAAGTGAGTAAACTCATAGCTTACCTTCTCTTTCTTATTGAATTGGTGACTGCAGCCTGTGGGACACTATCACCACATTTAGTTTTCATGAAATGAGTTTTCACACCTCAGTTAGCCTAGCCTAGAAATGCATACACAGGGCTCTGTCTCCTGGGTGATTCCAGATCTTGCCAAATTGAGACTTCATATTAACCATTATGGACATGTAGGTAATCTTTACTTCTTTCTCAGAGTCAGCACACAGAATTGGGAGATACCCTCAGGATCCCAAATAAGAGATCTGCAGGCTATTTTGTAGCAGTGAGTTAAAGGGCTGTCCTTCGAGATAGATCCCTTTGGCAAGTCTGTATTTATAATCTAGATGTATGTTTGTATCCTTTGAGATCATTGGCAAGGGCCTACAGAGAAACTTGCAGATAGCTCTTGCTACTTTCAAATACAATACAACAAACCATACTCAAATTTTTCTTGACCTGTGGGTAAAATGTATCAACTAACCCACAGGATTGCTTGAGAATCACAGTCAAGCCATCTGTTTATTTTTACCCATTTCTTATGGTAAACTGCAAGTGTTCAGAGAGGTGTCCAAACAGTATCAAAACACTTGGATTAGATCAAACAATATTAAAACTGACTGTGGGCTAGAATGATCTGAGAGCCAAAGAAAGTTGTGAATCTCAACTATAGCCTTCAAAGATAGGTAAATCATCTTTCATCAAGAGTAAAAAAAAAAAAAACAAACAAACAAAAAAAAAAAAAAAAAAAAAAAACCCCCAAAAAAACAAAAACAAAAAACAAAACAAAACTGTAAGTCATTTAAAAGTGCCATTCACATTCTAGCCATCAATTCATCTTGAAAACTGCATATTAGCAAGAAAATGAACTAAAGGATTTTGTCTCAACTCACCAGCTATCCATTTAGACTAATCTTTCAATAGGAAATATTTGGAGTCTATTTTTAACAGAGCTGTAAAAGTGTGAGCCATTAACTTAGCTCTGACGCTCACTGATGCTTTCAGGAGGAGAACTTTGCCTGATTTATGGTTTTATGCAACTTTAGTTCACGAATTAAAAATGGGCACTTGATCTTTTTTTTCTGGTCTCTTTAGAATTTCTAGCTCAGAGAGTTTTCATGAGAAATTTATTTGCCCAGTTTTATCAAGCAATTGTAAAACAAAAATATTTGACTAGTGAAAGGTTCTTGAACCCAGTAAACTCATCAAACTGATGGGATCATGGCTGTGACACTGGAGTGAAATATGCACAGACGTCTGTAACACAAAGTGAATTTTGTCCTCTTGAGAGTTCACAGCTGTTTTTTTCCCCCTAAGTTTATTGAGGTTTCAAACATTCTGTTAAATTTTATTTAAATCTCCCTCATTTGTTTTCCTACGTGTGCATGTTCATGTATTTGTCTTTGAGGTTATTGTCCGTGCTAAAATTCACATCATCTCCTTTGCTGGCACGGCTGGAGGCCTCGGCTCGGTGTCTCTGAAGTCACTGCACAGCTAAGTGCATGCTTGCAAAGTTGCTGCACCAAAGGCTGCCATGAAGAGGCAGGAGTTGTCAGGACAGACAATCAAGCGTCAAACTCCACATGACTAGAAGAAAGGCTACTGGAATAAACAGCTGCACATAACGTGGCGCTGTATTGAGAGAGCGAGGTATATCTGGGAAGGAGCAGAGCACAGGGGGTCATGTGGGCTGTGCTAGGATCAGATACAGCACACTTCAAGTTTTCTGTACTCTAATTAAATGTAAATAGTGTTGATTAATTAAAAAATCTGTACAAGCAAGAACAGGAAGACATTGGCAGAGCATAGCTGGCAGCTCGTTTAACTTGTGGAGAACAAGTGAACTAATCTGCGTGCTGACCCTTTAAGAATACACCAGCTATGCTCTATTGGCACAGTGGAATGCTGTATTGAAATTGTTTATTACACCCATGAATCAGCATGGCTGCCAACAGTACAATAGGAAGCCAAACATTTGTCTTATAACTCTAGTGTTAAAAAGAATATCTTGGTCATTATAACCAGGCAACTTTTCATATATTTAGGTATATAAAGATTAAAGACCCTGAAATGGATTATTTATAGAGAAACATTTCCAAATAACAAGAAAAAGCCCGTCTATCTTATGATGTATTTTAAGATATAAAAGCATAACCACAGCATCTTTAATTTTAAATATAAAATATAAGGGTTTTCAACAGTGCATTGCAATGACATGTTTTGTTTTGTTTTTTTAAAACCAGGACACTCGGTTAAATATAGTATATAGTTTAATAACTACTTGGGTCCTACTCAAATATGATATGTCATTTAAAAGCTCATTTGTTGGGAGAGTATATTTTATGTTTTATAGTTAGTCTAAAATAAATTAAACATTTTATGTTACTGTTAAATAGAGAAGAGACAGATGCTTTCACGATAGATTATAAACATTAATGATTACAATAAAATAATCTAACGTGTATAATTTTTGTAATATATTGATATAATATTTAATTTATATGTGTACTAAAGGATTTGGCTAGGCCTCATCCCTGGTCACTGGGAGGGAACCTCTAAATCCTAGGAATTTCCCAAATGGTGGACCTGTCTGTTGTTATTACTCATGGCAGACTCCTGGCTGCTTGCAGCAGTGTATGCTAATGAGATAACAGGATTGGGGCTGGCCACACCAAACAGACCAACCACATGTTTAGAGAGTTGGACTTTGAGCCATCTGACACTAGCCCCACCTCCATCTCATTCCAGTCCTTGGGAAGGAGAGGGCTGGATGCTTAGTCACATGGACAATCATTCAATCATGCCTGTGTAATGAAATCTCAATAAAACCCTAGGCATTGAAGCGAGGCTGTGGTCCTCTGACTGGCAGCACTCTTGAAATGTCACCCTTCAGTGCCAAGAGGCTAACGCATCCCCGAGGATGACCGAAGCCTCACATTGGGAACCTTCCCAGCCTTAGCCCAGTGTGACTCTTCCTTTGGCTGGCTCTAATTGATCTACTTTATCTATAATAAAACTCCACTGTAATACCTAAGTTCTTTGAATCATGCAGAGGATAAGACAGTGTTTTTGAAAACTGAAAATATGATTGCTAAACCCAAGATGAAAGAATGAATTCAACTCAAAACTGAAGCAGTGATTCAAGGGTGACAATGAGATTCAACAAGATTCTAAAGATGGAGAAGATTTAAGATAAAGTAAGTGAAGAAAACAGAATTAAGACTATGCTCAGTGCAACAGAAATAGTGGAGCATAGGTGCTATCTTAGTAATTAGAGGGCTGAGGCAAGAAGATTAAAAGTTCAAAGCTAGCTTGGGTGAGATAGTAAGACTCTATTTAAAAAAACCAACCAACCAACCAACCAACCAACCCAACCAACCAATCAAAAACACTCAAATTCTCAGTGACAAAAATTCCATGAGAAAATGAGCTCACTAAATTTAAGAAGGAAACTACATGTAATATATCCAAACTAGAAACTATGATCAATTTCTTACCATGATTATCTCTGCAATTAGACATCATTTTTCTACTTCATAGGCTCTGTGTGGTGACTTTTCTCTTCAGTGAGAGAACACTTAGCAAAAACAGTCTAGGAGAGGAAGCATTTCGCCTTACACTTTTATTTTTTAATGGCTTTTTATTTTATTTAAAAAATATATTATTAATTTATTCATATTACATCTCAATTGTTATCCCATCCCTTATATCCTCTCATTCCTCCTTCCCTCTCATTTTCCCCTTACTCCCCTCCCCTATGACTGTGACTGAGGGTAACCTCCTCCCCTTGTATATGCTCATAGGGTATCAAGTCTCTTCTTGGTAGCCTGATATCCTTCCTCTGAGTGCTGCCAGGCCTCCCAATCCAGGGGATGTGGTCAAATATGGGGCACCAGAGTTCGTGTGAAAGTCAGTCCCCACTCTCCACTCAACTGTGGAGAATGTCCTGTCCATTGGCTAGATCTGGGTAGGGGTTCGAAGTTTACTGCACGTACTGTCCTTGGCTGGTGTCATAGTTTGAGCATGACCCCTGGGCCCAGATCCACCTGTCATAATGTTCTTCTTGTAGGTTTCTAGGACCCTCTGGATCCTTCTATTTCCTCATTCTCCCATGCTTCTCTCACCTAGAGTCCCAATAGAAAGTCTTCCCCTCTGTCCCACTTTCCTGGCCTTAAAGCCAACAATTAATAAATGGGACCTCATGAGGCTGAAAAACTTCTGTAAGGCAGGAGACACTGTCAACACAACACAGTGACAACCTACAGGCTGGGAAAAGATCTTCACCAACCCTACATCTGACAAAGGTCTAATATCCAAAATATATAAAGAACTCAAGAAATTAAACATTACCAAACCAAATAACCCAACTGAGAAATAGGGCTCAGAACTAAACAGAGAATTCTCAACAGAGGAATATTGAATGGCTGAGAAACACTTTAAAAAATGCTCAATGTCCTTAGTCATCAGGGAAATGCAAATCAAAACAACTCTGAGATTCCATCTTACACCCATCAGAGTAGCTAAGATCAAAAACTCAAGCAACACCACATGCTGGCCAGGATGTAGAGAGAGAGGAACACTTCTTCATTGCTGCTGGGGATGCAAAACTAGTACAGCCACTTTGGAAAGCTATCTGGTGCTATCTCAGAAAACTGGGAATAGGGCTTCCTCAAGACCCAGCTATTCCACTCCTTGGAATTTATTCAGAAGATGCTCCATCACATAGCAAGAACATTTGCTCAACCATGTTCATAGTAGCCTTGTTCATAATAGCCAGAGCATGGAAACAGCCTAAGTGTCCCTCAGTGGAAAAATGGATAAGAAACTGTGGTACATTTACACTATGGAATACTACTCAGCTATTAAAAACAAAGAATTTCCAAAATTTGTGGACAAATGGATTGAACTAGAAATGACCATAATGAGTGAGTTAATCAAGAAGCAGAAAGAATCAAATGGTATATACTCACTTATATCTGGACACTAGCCCAAGGGGCATGTCCCAAGGAATTCTTCACTCACCTTACACTTTTAGAAAACACAGTCTATCATGGTAGTGGTCCCATGGTGGTCATAGGAGCAGGTAGATTATTCACATCGTAATCAACCAGGAAGTATTGTGCTCAGGCCCAAAGCTGGCTGAGCTATCTATAACCTTCTAGGGCATGCCCTCACACGACTACCTCTTACCCTAAAAGTTCCACAATGTCCCTCAATAATAACACCAGTGGAGCACCAAGTATCCGAACAAACACTTTTGTGGTGGACACTCACACTCAACCTGTAAAAGGAACTTATCTCTGTCATCCTTCTATGTGGTTGATGAAGCCTCGTAGCAATTTTGAGAAGTCAGAGGATTACTTTATTTGCCATCTTTTGCTTGTTTGTTTTGTTATTTGAGACAGGGTTTCTTTGTGTAGCATTGGCTGTTCTGGAACTCACTCTTTAGACCAGCCTTAACCTCGAACTCAGAGATCTGCCTGACTCTGCCTGCCCAGTGCTGGGATTAAAGGCAGGTGCCACCACCGCCACCACCAAGCTTTAACACTCTTTTTGGGGAATAGGGGTTCTTCACTTTGCTTTCCTTTTTAAAAATAATTTTAAATCTCTTTATGAGATTATATTAGTTTCCCCCTCCCCTAAAGTCCTCCTTCCTGTCACTCTCAGGCATCCTCCCTTACTCTCGTACAAATTCATGGCCTTTTTTTTTTTCTTTAACTGTTTGTGAGATTACAGGTGTGCAATTGCATGTATGGAGTCTGACCTCAGGTCCTCCTGTGTACACAACTGGCCTCAGATCCTCATGGGTAAAAGCAAGCCCTTTACACACTGAGCCATCTCTCCAGGCCCCCAGTTCTCTGAGCCTCAGGCAATTAATCTGTTCCAATGTGGACACTAGTAAGAACCAAACTGAGTCGCATTTGTAATAGAAAAAGACAAAAAGAAAACCCTGCATAGAGTTTAGATCTAAGTTAGTTAACTGTCTCTAATGATGAATTCTATGCCATAACTATTGTTCAATTCAGCATTAGGGTCTGGCTTCCTATTTTGCTAGAAGTCAGAGGTTGAGAAATGAGCTTTAAGTAGGATGCTTTTGTGGCTGGCTGGAGTGGCCATGAGCCTGTTTCTTCATCTATGGCGCTCGTGCCAGCGTGTGTGTGTGTGTGTGTGTGTGTGTGTGTGTGTGTGTGTGTGTGTGTCTACATGTACTAAAGGAGATTACTAAGCTGTCCCCCAATCTTCAGTTGGAAATTTTGGGAAAACTCTTACTTGGATTTTGTAATAGGCTTTTTGTCCCTGTAGGGCTGAGACTAGGTCAGAATTGAGAACACTTTCCTCTGTGTCTGTTCAATCCTGACACTTCTGCCTTAGGAAGTCTTGTATTTGTACATCCTTTTCTATTTTATTTTATTTTTTATATTTATTTATTTATTTGTATTTGTATGTCTTTAGGGGGCAAGATTTAACTATTTTTTTGTTTTGCTTGGAGCTTAAGGGTCTTGTGGGAAAACATGTGAATGCTGTCTAATTTTTTGGAATTTTGATATATACTGAACTTTCTGAGGTACTTTGTGGGAGGTCTGAAGGAAGCCAGAGTGGCAAGAGCTGATTTAAAAAATCATTTTGTGTGAATAATTTTGGCAGGTTGGGCTGTGTTGAGCAGTTGAGCATAATATTAGAGTTCAGATATGATGTGAGTCTGTCCTTCTTACGATAGAAACAACTTTGCTCTCCAAGTCATCTTGCACCACCACGGGGACTTCTTTCCAATCCCCTGGTCCCTGATGCTCTTTTGCTTCATCTACTCACTGGCAAAGGAAATTGTGTTACAGAGATGAGCACCAGAGGGACTCACTGACTTGCCTCTGCTGTGGGGCGAGAAGTAGGAAGGGAAGAGGCAGATGTGTTGCAAATAGCCGGTGGTTGTTGTTGTGGGGTGAGGAAGTGAACTGGGTGAACTTGGTGGGTTCAAGGCTTGGGAGAATAATGACTTGTGGGTGATGAAGAGAGAACGTGTTCAGCTGGGCAAGACAGTAGAGGGCAAGTGGAGGCCATCATCATGTATATGACTTTCTGTGGGGAGTCAGGGAAGCCCTGAGTGAATGCGTGAAGAGTGGATGAAGTCCCAAGGGAATGCGTATCATTGTCATGGGCACAGCCATGTCAAGAACACCAATGCTTCAGACTCATGGAGAGTGGCAGTCTTTCCTGGGTGAGGCTCAGAGGGATGACAAAGTCTTCCTCTGGTCTGCGTATGATTGTTAGCTGTGTGCAAAATCTAGCAACCACAGCTTCCTCCACCCCTGTGACTACAAGGGTCCTCTAACAGAGAACCCTACGGAGATAAGCTATCCCAGCACCCAACAACAAGCTGAGGTTCTGTGTTGATGTGTAGCTGGCACTGCTCCGCCAGAGTGAGTACATCCCATCTGACCCCAGTTTTCTGTATATGTGTTTGTTCTTTCTTCATTCCCTGGTTCCCCAAGTCACATAAAATCCCAGCCATGTAGATGTGGTGACTTCCCAGCCCCTTCCTTATGATCCCCTACGGAATTCAATCCAAAGACTTACCAAGCAGTAGAGACTTGAGTTACACTCTTGGGAATTCTTTAGGCTGGTTGGGAAAAGGTTGTTTTTTAAGAAGTCTGGGCTTCTGGCTGGTGGGTAGAGAGGTAAGCCAGAAAGATGTGCTGGTGGCTTTGTACCGAGTATGGAGATGGGGGAACTCATTTTGAGCTTTTATTTTGGCTTAGAACATGCTGGTTGTCTCCAGTATCATGACATGGCCCTTTATTGTTTATCTTGTCTATAGCAAATATTGTGCCATACTATGTGTATCTTACATTAAGTAGTATAGAAGCCATTGTCCTCCCCCCTTCAAGACTAGTGGTCCACACAGCCTGCTGTTATGATTCATCTTGTCTTTGAGGATTGCTTCCACCATCCTTGGGTAATTTTACACGGATAACATGGATGGTAGACTGGAACATTTGAAAAACATTGTTTTGGGAAGCTGTGATGGCTGATCTTGCATGACTACTTGACTACATCTGCAATGAACTAAAACTCATGCAGTCGGGCATGGGTGGTAAGGATTTTCTTAATTGGATCATTTGAGGTTTGAAGACCCACCCTAAACCTGGGCTGTACTTCCTGGTGGCAGCCCCTAGAAAAGGACCTGGATGAAGGGAGCTTTTCCTTTTTGCTCGTTTGCCTTCACTCTCCCTGGCAAGTTCATCTTCCTGCTCCTGAGGCATTCCTGGTATTAAAATCTACTTCTTTGAGATTCCAACATAGATCGAAGACCAGGTGAGCCAGCCAGCCTTGGGGAACTGAACAGTCCTTTCCCTTGGGAGACAACTATTGTTGGACTAGCCGGACCACAGCTTATAAGCCAGTCTAATAAATTACACACACACACACACACACACACACACACACACATACACACACACACACACACTATAAATATACCATTGGTTCTGTTTCTCTAGAGAACTCTTGACTAATACAAGGGCCTGAGAGATAGCTCAGTAGATAAATTGTTTGCCATAATAGCTGAAGGATCACAGTTTGGATTCCACAGAGGTCACATAATCTGAGAATACTGGAGATGGGGACAGAGAATCTGTAAAATAAGCTGGCTAGGAAAACTGGCTGGGTCGATGGGCCCTGGGTTAGACTAAAAGGCATCCTCTTCAAAAGTGTAAGGTGAAAGAGCAATCAAAGAAAATTCCAAACACCAACCTCTGGCCTTCACACATACATGCACACACAAGCATTTGTGCATACACACTTGTCTCTACATATGTGAACACACATACATGTACATATGTTAGTCACACATGGACATGAGAAAATTACTTTCATTTTGTAAATGCCATTTTTATTTGAGGACCATCAGACAACACAGGAAGAAAGAGGACAGGAGGAGGAAGGGAGAAGGAAAAAGATCTGTCAATTTGACTCTGAAATTTCTTAAATATTTATCATTTTATTTTATGTGTATGGGTGTTTTGCCTGCATGTATGTCTGTGGACCACATGCAGGCCTGTGTCTGTGGAGACCAGAAGAGGGAGTTGGACCCCCGGACCTGAAGTTACAGATGCTTGTGAGTCAGCACATGTGCGTGTCGGAAATCAAACCAATGTCCCCTAAGCGAGCAGCTGGTATTCTTAAACGCTGAACCACTTCTCCAGCCTCTTTGGTATAAAGTCTTACAGTCTCCTTTTATGCTTATTTGTTCTTTCAACAAACACCAAACCTCCTGCAGTCACAAAAATGTTTATATTGTTTTGTGATTTGCTTCATCGCTCAATAATACATTATAATTTCCCAAATAGATGTAGGACCATTCCTCAGTTGCCTCTTGTGAGTTGGCTGACATTTTTTCTTTGAGATATTATCTTTGATTAAAACCTATTTTTTTTATGTGCAGATCCTTCTCACTCCCCTCTCTGAATGTGCCTATTCCCGAGAAGCCCATTTGTTAAAAATTATGAACAGAAGGTTTAAAAGTGAAGAAATCCCTCTTTCCATTTAAGAACCACAGAAAAATGCGCTGAATGTATATTTGACATTATCATCTGCTTCACAGATTTCTTTGGCTGGTCTCCATTTTAGTTGCTCTGTTCTCTGCCACAAGTCTGGGTGAAGCTATCGGCTAGAAGATGTGGCAGGAGGAAGCAGAGAGGCAGTGGAAGGTGGCCATGGGTGACAAGGAAATAGTTGAGATAAACAGTACCACCCCTGACCCAGGGGCTGAAAGTCCATGGGACATCACTAGAACGAGCGATTTTTTTCTTTGGAAGTGAAGTTGTCTTCCTCTTCAGACTGCACAGCACTGACACAAGGACCAGTGCGGTTTTCTCTCCAGGAGGCAGAGCTTTCTGCAATGCGTTAGTTAGTAGGTATTACACACGAGCGTTCACAGTGGTGGCCAAGCAAAGTTGAGACATGCTATATTTTAGATCAACACATTTTTGACCACGGGACTTCAGGGCACTAATGTGTGCCGGGATTCTCCAAGAGAAGGAATAGTCAATTTCTCTTTCACACTCTTTCTGTTTGGGGTACACACATCTTAACAACTGGGAAGTGACAGCCTTAGACAGCTAGTCCTCCTACCAATAGTGAAGTCAGGAAAGAAAAACCCATAAGTGGTTTGCCCATCATTCTGCTAAGGGCTGCCATGTAGCCATATAGTTGACTTCAGTCAAGAGCTCCCTTCTTATGGGGAGGGGAGCGTAGGAGAAGACATTCTTAGGGGTTTTAGGCGACACAAGCTCTGCTAACAGGGTTTTCTTTGAATAGAATTGCTTCTCTCCTTACCCTGCCAGCAAGGTTTGCGGCATAACAGGTGCTGGCCAACAGATGACAAGAGTGTTTCTAAGTCTCGGTATCTTCCCTTTTGCATGTCCCACCCCTTTCTCTTTTATAGGGGTGTCACCCTGGAAGGAGACCTAGGAAACCTTTCTGGAGCCAATGGAAGGCTCTCCAGCTGCCCTCCATGTCCCCATCACCCTTCCTGAACCAGTGATTTATTGCCACAGTCCGAGGGTTAGCGAACGTCTTTAATGAGCCCAAAGATCCAGGGCTGTGGTCGGAGCTGCTTCTAACCACAACTATTCTTAGAGGGGTTAAAAAAAACCCCAGAAAACTAAGACCCCAAAGTGCAAGCAACCCTAAGAGGAGACCAGTGGGTGTTTAAATAAAAGGAGGCAGGCCAGCATTCCTGGTCATCTATAAATTAAAACAAACAAAGGAAAATCACATCCAACTGCAGTCAACTGCTCCTGTAAGAGAAGGAGTGTAATTCAAAGAGGTTTATGTGTTTTGGCAGCCGATCGAGTATGTGTGGGAGTTTAAAAGCACAGAATAACACGATTGGGAGCCAGCACCAGCGTTTGGGCAGTTTGGCCTTCCTCACTTCAACCAGCTAATAACGCACCTTGAGCCAGTTTTCTTTCTCCTTCCTTCTTTATCCCTATTTGATCCCTCCCACGACAGAGGCACCAAGGGTTGCCGAAAGAAAGAAAGAAAGCCTCTGCTTGTTCAAGATAACATTTCATGTTATCACAATCAGCGGCCACGCCACAGCACAGTGGTGTACTGCGTTCCGTCTACGTTTGTACGAAGCCCGACAGCAGCGTAGGAGTTATCCTCCATTTTGAGGAGGAACTGAAAAAGGAACATTAAAGATCTTATACCTGAAATTATAAAGGAAGTTAAGAGCTGAGCCAGGCAAGGACTCTGTTTTCCAGTCCGGGGTTGAGCATTAGGGCTTTGGTTGGGATTGTGGAAACACACTAAGAATAAGCAGAAGTTATTGACCCAGAGTTTGCTGTCACAGGGAAGTTGGTCACCACCTCTTGCGTGTGACAGAAACACGCAAGTAGGCAGAAGGGTGGGAGAGCATTATGGTGGGAGAGAGGAATGCTGTAGATACACTCAGACTGAGGGATGTAAGCTGTATTGTTATGTAGCAAAATGAAGGGAAAACCAATCTTATCTTATCATAATGGTTCCTCAAAAGCCTTTAATTACTATTTTAAAACAATTTTAAGTTATGCCAAAATTTCAGTGAACTTGAGTTATCTGAAATCTTTCTCTGGGGAGTGAATGAGTACAATTAGCTTTAAAAAAAAAAAAAACTTGGAAATGTTCTCAGTTGCTTTATTCAAATAAGTGTATGGCCTTTGATCTGGTTCGTAAAATAAAACTTATTAAAACAATTAGATGAAGTTCAAGAAATATGCATTATAATGTCTTCAGAATTATTCATCACAGGGGAAAACGCACTGCACAAGAAAGCGGTCACCTTATGATATATCTAAACACTATCATATCATGTGGTGTTAGAAATGATAACTTATCTGCATCCAGAAAGACATCCATGGAATGCTGTGGGATTTCACTGTAAAAGGGTGTCCAAACTGTGTACATGTTCCCACTTCGCTGTTTTATGCAAATGTTCTTATGTACAAACGTCTGGAAGCCCACACAGCAAAAGCTAGCCACAGTTTATTTAGGCCATATAATATAGTCTTATCTTTAAAAAAAAACTTTACCTTATTTATTAAGTGCTTTTTGCATCCAGAAAATATAATTTTACTTTAAAAGTATATTTTTGTACAAAGAAATGGGATATGATGAAACAAAGATGCTTGTCTGGTATTCTTAGGGCCTTGAGTTTGATCTCCTGAACCACTAACAAAGCAAAATAAAACGAAACAAGTGATCTTTCTGGAGCTTCTTTGGATTGAAAAAAAGTACTCACTGATAAACATAAATACATATATATATCTCAATTACATAGTATATATACATAGATACATATATATATATATACATTAGCATACATAAAGTATATAACATAAATGTTTATAAACTTGTGTTTAGAGTACAGTACCTAAATAAAAACATTCATTTATACAAATACAGCCTTTTATGATATGGTTAAATTTCTTTTTGTAAGAAGATAGAATAACTGTATAATGCTGTATTTTCCCCTTAGAAACTATAGTCCTTTGCTTCAGTGCTGGGTCTAACAACCAAGCTTTGTGGGGGTGGTTGCATAGCAACAGCTATTGGTATAAATGACTGGTCTTGGTTCTCCGGGGGGATGATATTGATTTGTACAATAAAATGGTACAGTTAGATACTTTTCTGATTGCACTAGAATAAAAGAGCTGCATGACTGAGACCTTTAGGAGCCTTGCGGAAAAAAAAGACCCGGTGGGATAAGTCCTGTTCAGCTTGTCCCACTCGAGACAGTGGAGTAAATACAGCACAGCCATGAGAAGAGGGATTCAACAACATGAATTAGGAAACGAATCATTTTCTACCTTTTATCAGTTTTCACAGCCTTCCTACGAGGTGTTAGGCATTGAACCAGCCAGGAGGGATACAGTAAAGAAAATACGTTGTCTCTACCATCTGAGGGCCTACACCCTAGCAGGTCACACAAAAGCCAGTAGAGACCAATGCTCAATAATGGAAGCAAGTATAGAAGTGCGAGGAGACAGGAAGCAAGGGTATCCAAATGCTTTTAAAACATACATTACCTTGACTAGGTTAGGTGCCACACATCTTTAATCTAGCCCCAGAGAGGCAGAGATAGGTAGATGTTTGTGAGTTTGAGCCTGGTCTATATATGGAGCTCAAGGTCAGCTATCTAGTGAGACAAGAGAACCTAACACCAAAACAATAACAAAACCAAACAGTGGCACGGTGGCGCAAGCCTGTAAATCCAGCACTCGGGGAGGCAGAGGCAGAGGCGGGCGGATCTCTGTGAGTTCGAGGCCACTCTGGCCTACAAAGTGAGTCCAGGGCAGCCGAGGCTACCCAGAGAAACCCCTGTCTCCAAAACAAAACAAAATAACAGCAACAGCAACAAGATCCCAAAAACAACCAGCCAACAAACAAGCAAACACACATGTTGCCTCATTTGCTGTGTGGGAGGAAACGGAGGGTTGGGGGGGGAGGTGTTGTGATTTGTTTCCGGTTGGTGTGTGAATCTTCTTGGGCTGTTGTAACAAAGTACTCTGGACTGGTGGCTCATGCAATGGATATTTGTTTTCCCACAGTTCCGGCTGCTCACAGTTCCACTTTAAACTCAGGGAGCATTGATTTCTGGTAAGGACTTCTTTCCAGTTTTGCCAATGGCTGCTTTCCTCCTATGTCCTGGCATGGATAGGGTAGAAGCCAAGAGGGGACCTTGAAGACCACTACCTGTGTCTGAACAAACCTCCATTCATTACGCTCTTATTTAACCTTAATTACTTTTTCAGGTGCTTCATGACCAAATCTAGCATATAAATTTTAGAGGAACATTAAACATCCAGTGCATAGTAATTAGGCTGTGACCTGAGGGTCTGTCCTAGTTATCATTTGTCAACTTGGCATGGCCTAGAATTATCTGAAAAGGGGGGTGTCAGTTGAGTAATTGTCTTGTGGGCACATTGGTTTGTGAGAACATCTGTAAGGAATTCTCTTGATTGTTAATTGATGTAGAAAAGTCCAGCGCACTATGTTGGGGGGTAGTGTACCATTTCCTGGCAGGTAGACATGTGCTAAGGAAGCCAGCAAAGAGTGCTTTCTGTTTGACTCCCTGCCCTGACATCCCTCAAAGATGGACTGTGCTTTTGGTCAGGGCGTTTCATCACAGCCATAGGAAGCAAACTAGGTCAGAGTCCTACCTCCTTTGTTGTAACATGCACTTGAATGCACCTTTGTGTTTGAATGTGTTTTCTAGGCCATCTTAGGGCCAAGAGCCATGTGTTTTGTTTTGTAGCCAATGACTCTCAC
Source organism: Acomys russatus (assembly GCF_903995435.1). Taxonomy (NCBI): domain Eukaryota; kingdom Metazoa; phylum Chordata; class Mammalia; order Rodentia; family Muridae; genus Acomys; species Acomys russatus. The sequence goes on along the minus strand of NC_067137.1, from coordinate 14,666,419 downwards.
AATGTGGAGGATGGAACAGCTCTGATGTTTGGATCACTGGGTTTTCTCTTTGCCCAGTTTGCCTTTAGTACTGCGAAAAGCATATTTCCATAAAGCTCTTTGTGGACTTGTGGACAATCCATCAGTGCTCTTTGGGACTTGCTGCTTGTAATCTCCAGCTTTAAGAACAAGATAGGAGGGTAGAGATAGCACCATCCTATGGATATTGGGGCTGGGATGTCTGGTGAATAGCACGGTCTGTTTTAAAGGTGTAGGGCATCTGGAGCAAGTTCCTATTACCTCACCTTCTTGAGAACTCTTTAAAAAAGTAGGATAGGGGAGACAGAGCCTAGGTAGCAGTGAGGACCATAGGGCCAGGACAGGGCATCATGACTAGAAAGCATCAGTGGCTTCTCAGAGTGGGCTTTCTGTTTCTTATGCTCTTCTATCAGGAGATCAAAGTGCATCCTCCTGCTTGTATGGGTCAGTGTCCCTCCTTCCTGGATGTCCCTGCCTCATGTTATTTAGCTCTTGGAGTATTTTTCAAATCACTAGGGAGATATTTAAATAACATACTCCTTTCTATGCCCTAGAAATTCCGATTTAACTTGAGTGAGATTTGAAGCTAAATGTTAGTAAGCTCCCTCTGTGATTGAATTTTGGGTCAGGATCAAACTCTGACACATTGTCTGTCATACTTTCAATGACATGGGGCATTGACTGTCAGTTTCCAGCCATCTCATCAATGTGATGGTCTTAGGACCTTTGGCGTAGACAGGTACCATGACCACACAGATTGGGAGGTGCAGGGCAATAGTAGCAGGAGGCTGAGGGCAAAGAAAGACCAGGCTTAATGTGAGGAGTAAGAAGAGCTGTATTGATTCCTTGTTGTTTTAGGCAGACAGGTTTTATTTACCTATTCATTGAACACATTTTTATGGAGGGGCCATTGCATGCCAGGCACTGTGCCAGGCACTGTGCCAAGCGTGCAGTGGGATGAAACAGAGGCTAATTATCATACCAAAAAGAGGAGGCCACCTATCTGGAGTTTTGGCCTTGGCAAATGACTCTTGGAAAAGTGTCCGAGGTAAGAACATCATGAGATTAGAAAAGTCACAGCCGAGGCAGTTTTCTTTACCTCACACAACTCATATACGGAGGAGACTAAAACAAATTTGTTTTTCCATTTAAAATGAAACCCAGACTGCATCTGCACTGTTGGGAAGAAGGTTTATAAGTGTTTTAATGGGATAGTTATGTCAGATAAAACTATGGCCGGTGAATAGGAAGAGAAAAATACAGCTTTTAGAATCCTGAATTCCACTCTAGGGAAACTGACCGTTCTGTTAACCACAGCCCTCCATCCGTCTCTGCACAGGGACATTCCATCAAGAAAATCAAGCTGAAATCTCACATTCTGGGGATTTTTCAAATATTAGTACTATGGCATTTTCCACTGTTTTGCTTTAATTCAAGTGGGATTTTATTTAAGACTTAGAGGTCATGAGTTTTATAGCCCCAGGCTTGATTTAAAATCTAGCTGTGACAGATAGTAAACAGTGGTCTCATTCTCTTGTAATCTTAGTTCATGGCATTGTGGTAAGAAACTAAACTTGGTTCCTGAACAAAATGGAGAGCACGTGGTCTTTAGACTTGAACAGGACCAAATAGTCCTGGTTCTGTCATTTACTCAGTTGGGATCCAGTCCAAGTTACTCAACCATCCCAAATCTCTCTTCACCTTTCAGATGGGGATAGCAATGTGGCCAGTGGCTAGCAGGGAGTCATATTTTGATGAATAGCCCTGCTTCTTTGTGTTGTGCTGTGGCATAGCCAGTGCAGTCTAAGGAAATGGACTATACACAAAAGTTCTCAGTTAAAAATTACACTGAATATTTTCCACGTGTTAGAATGCTTTTTGTTATTTCTGTTGCTGTTGAAGTCCAGCCTTAGACCATGGTGATCTGATAAGATACAAGGTATTATTTCAATCTTCTTGTATCTGTTGAGGTTTGCTTCATGACCAACTATGTGATCAATTTTAGAGAATGTTCCATGGGGTGCTGAGAAAAAGGTATACACCTTAGCGTTTGGGTGGAAAGTTCTGTATATATCTGTTAGATCCATTTGCTTCATGACATTGGTTAATGCGGTTATTTCCTGGCTTAGTTTTTGAATCAAAGACCTATCCTTGAGTGAAAGTGGGGTGTTGAAATCTCCCACTATTAATGTGTGGGTATTGATGAGTGGGGCAAGCTTTGTTAATAAGTCTTTTACAAATGTGGGAGCCCTTGTATTCGGAGCATATATGTTCAAAATCGTGATGAGTGAGTTCATCCAGAAGCAAAAAGAGACAAACGGTATATACTCACTTATATCAAAACACTAGTCCAAGGGATACGTACCATGAAAAACTTTACTTACCAAGAAAGTGGGTCAGAGGAGAGGACATCCTATTGAGACTTTAGGCGAGAGTAGCATGGAAGAATGGGGAAATAGAAGGATCCAGAGGGTCCTGGAAACCTACAAGAAGAACTTTATGACAGGCAGATCTGGTCCTGGGGTCCTCCTCAAACTAAGGCACCAGCCAAGGAGAATACAGGCAGTAAGCTTTGAACCCCTACCAAGACCTAGCCGACGAACAGGATATTCTCCACCGTTGAGTGGAGAGTGAGATCTGACTCTCACACGACCTCTGGTGCCCCTTTTCTGACCACGTCCCCTGGATGGGGAGGCCTGGCGGCACTCAGAGGAAGGATAGCAAGTTACCAAGAAGAGACTCGATATTCTAAAAGCATATATAGGGGGAGGAGGTCTCCCTCAATCACAGACATAGGGGAGGGGAGAAGGGGAGAAGTGGGAGGGAGGGAAGAATGGGAGGAAACAGAGGAAGGGCTAACAATCGAGATGTAATATGAATAAATTAATAAAAAAATTACACTGGAAAAGGAGACCTCACGAATTCTGTCATGAATTATAAATGCCCAAGGAAGAGAAACAGCGAGCTGTAGGTATGTAAATCGTGTTTGGTTTTGTGCACTTGTAAATAGGTGAATATAGACAGATGCTTTATGGTCTGAACTCTCTGCCAGGCACTTTGCGTGGGACCTCTCTTTCTACCTGCACAAGAACTTGCAGAGAGAAAAGCTAGCAGCTCCTTCCACAAACAAGGATATAGAGATCAACTGTCGTCCCACAGTCCCATCCAGTGGCAGAGTTGGGACTGCAAGTCAAGAGTTATTAGTAAACTACAGATGATAAAGGCTGTTACAGTTAGAATATTGCTGGCTGTGGTGATACACACTTTTAATCTCAGCACTTAGGAAGCCAAGGCATTGGGTCTCTCAGTTCCAAGCTAGACTGATCTATATTTTGAGTTCCTGGACAGCCAGAGATATATAATAGAGGAGGCTTTGCCTCAACAACAACATCATCACCATTGTTGTCATCATCATCATCATCGTCATCGTCATCATCATCATCGCCAACACTCTGGCACTAATATGCTGGAAACTTGCTGAGTTAATGAATAGTTGTGTATGTCCAAAGGGGTTATAGGAAATTTCCTGAATAAGACCTTGAACTATTCCACGTGAACAGAACAGGGTACCCCCAAAACTCAGGGTGCTTGGGCCAGTGGGAGATACAAAGCAACCTTATAGTTACAATTAGAATGCTTTTCATTGAATTGTTTTGCCTTCCTTGGACATTTTGATTGGGTATCATTTTTCCTTATTATCTTTAGAATAGTTTCCTGGACACTGGTTTTGCTTAAAAGTCTTCACCAGCTTATCTTTTGGGTGGATTTGCTGTTTTGACACTTAGGTTCTAATGACACATAAGGGCTTGAAAATTTAATCATGGCTTTAAAATTTATCTCTAATAAATACACTGAGAAAAATCAGGATGTGTGCTATATATGATGGGAAAGTTCTTGCTAAAGTTTCTCTCATTGCCTTAATGATTTCAACACTTTGACCTTTAATGGGCATGAGTTACTTCTTGTGAAGAACAGGAAACTATTTCCAATAGTTTAATGCTTTTACAAGCACGAATCTGTAGCTGGCCACATTCCCTCCCCCATTTATATGCATTTATCCAGGTCAAAATGTGGTTGGAGTGAAGTTCAGGTCTCTTGGCTGGAAGTCAGTGGCCTGTATAAACATCACCGTGTTGGAGATGTGGGGGCGAGAGACGTTTCTAGACCCACCCCTCAAAAAGTGTTCGAATCTTGCTGCACTTTCAGAAGGGGTAGTGCTTAGAAAGGGAAGGCTTATTGTGATGAAAACCCAAACCCAAACCATGGAGTCATCATTATGTTCGCACTTGAACTATCCAGCTCTTCCAGCAGTAGGTAGATGATGCGAAAAGGTGGTGGTTTTGCTGAAGGGAAAAACCGAATAAACAACATGTGGGAAAAATATACTGAAAGCCCCAGCACCACAAAAGTCACAGGGCCCCCGCAGAAGTAAAATGGAAAGCGGCCCCACCCTTTTGGCTTATGTAGTTTCCGGAAAAGATCCAGTTTAGTTTTAAATAGAGTGGCGAGGGTCAAAGGGAACTGAGAAGGTCAAATCTCCAGGACTCCTCTTGCTTGTGGTTTCTCCATTTGATTTTTATCTTTCATGTCAAGCAGTAGGGTCTGGCCACAGTGGCAATGAAGACAGCGAATGACCCTTCAGGAAGCTGGAGGAAGGAGGCAGGCCACGCCTCTCTGGTAATGCTCTTATGGTGGGGACCACAATGTGAGAATTTGTGGGTGTGAGCGCATGAGGAGGCTGAAGCAGGAATCTTGGCCTGGGGATCAGTTTCAGGGAGGTTTGTGTAAAAGTATTTACTTTTGGAAGATAATACTAGCTCAATTATTTCCTATGGAAACTGGAAAATAAACACCCACTTTAAACTAAACACAGGCACAAGCTTAGTTCTTTATTTGCACTCTTTTCCTGACTAGTGAACTAGAAAGGTGTGTGTGTGTGTGTGTGTGTGTGTGTGTGTGTGTGTGTGTGTGTGTGTGTGTGTGTGCATGCGTGTATTTGTATCCCTTGGTGTTGTGGTTTTTTTGGATGAATTCTGATCAGGGGAAAGGCAGTTTGCCCATTTTCTGCCACAGAAGGGCTTATTCCTAACAGTGAGTAGGCCCCTCTGGAACACAGCCTGTTCCGTCAACATGCCGATGCAACAAGATTGATGTGTTTTGCGAGGGAACTATTTTTCAGAGTCTGTTTGGGCCAGCGTCTGGTTCAGTGCCACCTCTTACATGAGTACCACAGTGTATGTGTGTGTGTGTGTGTGTGTGTGTGTGTGTGTGTGTGTGTGTGTGAGAGAGAGAGAGAGAGAGAGAGGAGAGATGTGAGAGAGAGAGAGAGAGAGAGAGAGAGAGAGAGAGAGAGAGAGAGAGAGAGAGAGAGAGAGAGAAGCCCACATTTAAAATGTACCTCCTGCGTAGGTCATTGTTTACACATAGCTTTTTAGTAAAACAATTTTCCCCCAGTGGCCCCAGAAAGAGGCTAGAGAGTCTAGAGAAAGAAGAAATGTGTTTTACTTGTGAGTCTGACCATTTACCTTTACCACTCCTGTAAACGAACCGGGCTGTCTTGGTGAAGATTAGCGCAACGTTACTTTTCTAGGCTAACAGGGAGCAGATGCATATAAACAATGTCCTAGAGGTAAAAGGCGTGTAGAGCTCTCCATGGAGCAGTGAGGCCACAGAGTGGAGTGGCCCTCCATTTATTAAGGATAGATTCTGGTACATGAAGCACAGACTAACAGAATAATGGTAACTACAAAAAAAAAAAAAAAAAAAAAAAAAAAAAGAATGTTGGCTCTGAAAGAATGTCCAAATGCTACTTGAAAGGATGGTGCAGGGTGGTGGTTGAGAATGTGATTGTAACCGCAAACCTTCTAGATTTGGGGTTTGGCTCTGCCATTCAACTATCTGGGTAACTTAGTGTTTTAATTCTGTGCCTTATTTTATTTACCTGTAAGACGAGTTACCCCACACACTTGCTGTGGCCATCAAATGACTAATAAATGTGCCACTGACAAAAAAAAAAAAAAAAAAAAAAAAAAAAAAAAAAGGATGAGGATAGCCCACTCTCTCTCTCTCTCTCTGTTGACTTTGGGGCCCGGCATCAACACGGTATGGCGTTGCTTAGGTGGGTGTTCTGTTATTCTTGCCGCATCCCTGATCAGCCAATAGTTCTTGGCGATCAGACATCTGGGAAGAACTATAGGGGCTGGCGGGTGAGTGTTTTTTGTTTTTTTATTTTATTTTTTTAATGGGTTATAATAAGGGCACGGCTGGCGTTTAGAACAGCAAGTGCCTGTAGCTGGTAGAAACTGGTTGTTTGGTTCTCCTTTCCTCCCACACCGTGCAGTCTCAGGCTTCTTCATTGGGTTGTCTGAGCTTCCTTCCAGCACGACTCTTTGATGGGCTGTTCAGAGCTCTGCCATTTGCCAGCGAGGCAAAGGGAAACATTTCATTGCCTAACTCCACTCAGCAACCATGCACTGTCAGTTTCACTGCCTTTCTGTGGGAAGAATTCCAAGGTCACATTGTAGTATAGATATTTTAGTGTATATGATAATGCTCCAATAGATGGATATGCTATTATGTGCATATCCATTCTCCAGTAGACAGACATTTAGGTTGTTCATATTTTTGCAATTATGAATAAAGCTGACATAAATATTTATGCCAGACATTTGTGCCTTGTGTGACCTCAATTTTTCCTAATCTCTGAGGACTTCTCTTAGGACATAGCATAAGTCTTCATGATGGTGGATGTGTTTCTACATACAAGGCGTGTGCATCCATCTATGCAGAGTGTAAAACGTGTCAATCAGTCATGTTACTTGATTAATATTTTCAGATCTTTGATACTCTTATTGACTTTGGGGGGGGGGCCTGGTAAAAACTATGTGTTCTAGTTATTTTCTCACTAGCGTTCTGGGCAACTTTTCAAATAGTCTCAGAAGCCAGCACCACGCTGGGAGGAAGCTGAAAAAGAGGACGCTGAGGCCCTGTTGTCAGCTCACCAGTTTTTACTTTCATATAGATTTAGGCATTTGAAATTAGATTACTTAGGATTTAGAAATCCTTATTTTATTTATTTATTTTTATATGTGTGAGTTGGCCATGTATGTGCAGGCCATGGAGGCCAGGAAAGGTCACCTGATCCCCTGAGGTTGAAGTTGCAGACAGTTGTGAACTTCTTGATGCAGTGGATGTGGTGGGGGAGAGCCAAACTCGGGTCCTCTGCAAGAGTGGTAGATATATGCATCCCTAGCTGCTGAGCCACCCACGCAGCCTCCCGGTTACTTAGGACTTTTATGTTTTTTTAAACTAATATTTCTTATCCATGAGAAAATGCAACCCTTTCTATTTGGTACTTTTTAACTGCTGTTGTTCACTCTGTCTGAAATACATACATTCTGTCTAGAAATTTTACAATTAGTATTTATGTAATGCCTATTTCTACCCTTTTAATATATTTTTATTATATTTCTTATATTTCTTGTCTACATATACATTTATATTAGTACACATAAATAAAATGAACCACATACAGCAAGAAGAACCATGAAACAATCAGGAATTATATAAATGTTACATTCACAGTGATTTGGCAAACCTGAAGAAAACATCTTTGCTGTCTTAGTGAGTCTAAAATTCTAAATGTAAATCAATTATCATATCTCATCTCTATCAACTTAAAACATCTATCTAGACCTAAAAACATCTTAACCCCTAAACAACTAAGCTTAATTGTAAGACTAAACTGTCTGGTTTTCAACTTATTTTACCCTTTTATTAAAAAAATATTTTATTAATTTATTCATATTACATCTTAATTGTTAGTCCATCCCTTGTATCCTCCCATTCCTCCCTCCCTCCCACTTTCCCCCTAATCCCCTCCCCTATGACTGTGACTGAGGGGGACCTCCTCTCCCCTGTATATGCTCATAGGGTATCAAATCTCTTCTTGGTAACCTGCTGTCCTTCTTAACATCTCCACCTTACTTTGATTGAGGTTTCTTTTTTCTTTTCTTTCTTTTTCTTTTTTTCTTTTTTAGCAGAGTCTCAATATATAGCCCTGGCTGGCCTGGAACTGACTGTATAAACCAGGCTAGCCTCAAACTCACAAAGATTCACCTGCCTCTGCCTTCTGAGTACTGGGATGTGTTCCTTAAGGACAGTGTATAGTGGGGCCTTTTATTGGTGGTTATGATAGCATTTACCTCACATGTACATAAAGGCACACACACACATGCACACATACATCTATCATTTTAGTCTATCTTCAAATAGTATGTTATTACTTTATATATAAAATACAAGAATATTAGAATTATGCACCTCCATCTTTTCATTTAATTTTGTGATATTGTCATGTTACTCTCATAATGCAGTTATCACTTTTGTCTTAAAACACATATTTAAAAAATATTTAAAGATTATGTGTACATGTGTGTTGCCTGTGTGTGTGTGTATCTGTGCATGTGAATGCAGGTGCCTGTGGAGACCAAAAGGGGGAGTTGTGTCCCTTGAAGCTGTAGTGGCAGACAGTTATGATACACCTGCTGTGAGTTCCAGGAACTGAACTTGGGTCCTCAGAAAAAGCAGAGTGCCCTGCTAACTGCTGAGCCATCTCTGAAGCCAGCATGTATGTGTTTTAAAGTGATACTGTTTGTACTGGCTCACATGCTTACCATTCATGGAATTCTCTATTGCTTTCGTAGATCTGAGGTTCTATCCATCAGCATTTCCTCTGGGGCTGACAGCTTCCCTTTATTGCAGTGAAACTTTGATCGTTGTAGAGTCTCTCAATTTCCATTTGTCTAAAAAATGTTTTCATTTGAAAAATAGTTTTAGCCAAGGGTGGTGGCGCACGCCTTTAATCCTACCACCCAGGGAGGCAGAGGCAAGTAGATCATTGTGAGTTTGAGACCAGCCTGGTCTACAAAGCGAATCCAGGACGGCCAACGTGACACGGTGAAATTCTGTCTTGAAAAACCAAAATTAAATAAATATAATAGTTTTAATGCATACAGATGTTCATGTTTCTTTCCTGTCCCCTGTATCTGTGGTTGTCATTATGAATGGCACTCTGTTTCAGCTGTGATTCAGTGTTTTCTCACCTTTTTTTCTTCTGCCTTATACATGTTTCCCTCCTTCATTATTCTGTTTCTAGATCTGACCATTTATAAGGTGATATGCCCTAATATTTTCTTTATATTTCTTTTTATTTCTACTTCATAAGTAATGGTGTTATCAGATCTATAAGTTTTCCATTTTTATTAAATTTTGAAAAAAAAAACCCACCTCAGGTATTACTTCACGTAGCTCCTGTGTCTGCTTTGTACTTTCAGTGTCTCAATTTTCACTGTTTGTGTTTTCTTTAAGTCCTTGGCTATGTGTCATATGACTCTTGAAGCACTTGTGAATCATTAAGTCTGTAGTTTACGTGTATATTTCTATTCATCAACAGTCCCCTAGCTGTAGGTCCCATTTTAATACACTATTTTTTTAATTGATTACTCTTTTTTTTGGACAAGATACATGGCAAGGAGTATCACTTCGTGAAAACAATTTTGGAATTTCCTTCTAGTTAGTTAAATTTTGTCAGACAGTTAAGTTACACATAGATCGACTTGCTCCCCTTCAAGTCTTGCTTTTAGCACAAACCTACAGTGTCCTCATGTGGCATAGCTTACCCCTGTACTCTGGGGTGTCTTCTGAATGCTTTGCTTGCTCAATTGGTGTCCTCACCATTGCTGGTTAGAATCTGGATGACTCTCAGGGCTGTTGGGGTTCTGGAGATTATTCACCCGACAGCTTCTTGGTCTCTCTCTCTCTCTCTCTCTCTCTCTCTCTCTCTCTCTCTCTCTTTCTCTCTCTCTCTCCCTCCCTGACCCCCCCTCTCTCTGTGTGTGTATAGTTCTTTGCCTGGTTCATAGTGTCTTACCTCATAGATGCAGAAGTGGACATTCTGTCAAAGACTCCAGGGGCCACCTATGCAGATTTCTGGACCTCATTTGCAATATAATTCTCTCTTTCTGGTACTCTGCCTTGCACGTTGAAGCTGCCTCAGTTTCTCCAAACAACATTGTCTCTTCAATCCCCAGAGATCCAGGGGTCAGCTTGGATTCCACTTTCATGTACTTCAGTTAGTATCTGGGTAGAAAGAAGGGTGCTGTAGTACGTAACAGAATTTTTAATTTTCTTTTATGAATTATTCCCTATGTAATGTTGAAGCCCAATAATTCCTTTCTTTTCCTTCCCTCCCCTCCTTTCTTTGTCTCCTCCATTTCTCTCCCTGTGCCCTCCTTTCTTTCCTACAGGGTCTGAAGTAGCCCAGGCTGACCTCAGATTGTCTATGCAGCCAAGGAGGAAGTAAACTCTTGCTCCTCCTCCACCTCAACTGCTGGCTTACAGGTGTGCATCCTCATGTCCTCATGCCCAGCATTCTTATTCGTTTTCTTTTTTCTCATATACATTGCCTCTTTGAAAACAGCAGTTTATAGCAAGAATACAGGTCGGGTATCCATCACTATTTTATATACTAAATAGACATTATGAAATTCTATTTCAGGCAAAGTAAAACTATGTTTTTCTATTACTCTTCTTAATCATGTATGGTGTGATAACTGATGTACTAAAAAACAACAAAAACCCCAATAACTCCCCCCCCCAAAAACAAAACATTTTAACTCAGTGTTGAGAAATGGAGAATTTTTAAGAAGAGAATTCGATTTTTAGAGTCATTTTGATGTCTCTTTTTCTCATCAGTAAGGACTTCAAGATGATTTGGAAAGACACTTGGCTGAAGTATTTTTTTTAAAACAAGTATCAAAATAGCCTTCACTTTCTAACTCACTCTGTTCTTGTCTACAGTAGGTGAACCCAAACTAACTAAAGAGAGGCACATCTGGTCGGGAGGGATTGTGCTGCTCTGACTGCCAGCTATAGCTTTGTGCAGAGCCACATAAAGAAGAGTCTCTTAGTGAGGACTTGGCCAGCACTGTGGTTTCATGTTCCTATGGTTTGGAAGGGGGGACTTAGCAAAAGCTGTGGTACCTGGCTGACAAACCAGCCAACATAAATGTGCTAACCATATGCTGGCAGGTGGCCTGGTGTGCTGGCTGGCTTCTGAGAAATGATACACATGGAGGCCTCAGAGACAGATCACCACTATCTACACCCTCTGAAAGTTCTGGAATCTGAATCTGGAGCAAGTTCCTTGCTTCCTATTTTTACTGGAAATAGACCAAAGAACATGCTGAAATCTCTTTACTCAGCCCAACTCCCATCGTGCAATGCAATGTTTTTGGTAAGCTATTAGCTTCTTTAGCTGGGTGGGCCTAGGAAGATCTAAATCTATCTACCAATATACATATCAGCTCTCTCTGTCTCTGTCTCTCTTTGTCTCTGTCTCTCTCTGTCTCTGTCTCTCTCTGTGTCTCTGTCTCTGTCACTGTTTCTCTCTCTCCCTCCCTCCCTCCCTCTCTCTCTCTCTCTCTCTCTCGCTCTCTCACACACACACACATACACACATTAATGTCTCCATCCTAGTTTCTTTGAAGTATGTAGCCCTGAACTTACTGACTATGTAGACCAGGTTACCATCAAACTTGTAGAGATTCACTTGCCTTTTCCTTCTGAGTGCTGGGATGTGCATATATATATATAGTTTTAAAATATCTTCATTTATTCCTTCATACATGTGTCTACAATAATCTTAATAAAATCTAATCCAAAGCCTCCCTCTAAAACTTCCTCCTCCAAACTTCCTATCTTTTTCTTTATTACTTAAGAAATTAAACACCACCAAACCAAATAACCCAATTAAGAAATGGGGCTCAGAACTAAACAGAGAATTCTCAACAGAGGAATATTGAATGGCTGAGAAACACTTTAAAAAATGCTCAATGTCCTTAGTCATCAGAGAAATGCAAATCAAAACGACACTTAGATTCCATCTTACACACATAGGAATGGCTAAGATAAAAAACTCAAGTGACACCACATGCTGGCAAGGATGCGGAGAAAGAGGAGCACTCCTTCATTGCTAGTGGGAATTCAAACTTGTACAACCACTTTGGAAATGTATCTGGCGCTTTCTCAGAAAACTGGGAATAGGGGTTCCTCAAGACCCAGCTATTCCACTCCTTGGAATATACCCAGAGATGCTCCACCACACAACAGGGACATATGCTCAACCTGTTCATAGCGGCCTTATTCATAATAGCCAGAACATGGAAACAGGCTAAGTGTCCCTCAGTAGAAGAATGGATAAAGAAACTGTGGTACATTTACACCATGGAATACTACTCAGCTATTAAAAAACAAGAAATTCCCGAAATTTGTGGACATATGATCATAATGAGTGAGTTAACCCAGAAGCAGAAAGAGTCAAATGGTATATACTCACTTATATCTGGACACTAGCGCAAGGGGCATGTCCCATGAAAGTCTTCACTTACCAGGAAAGTGGATCTGAGGGGAGGACATCCTATTGGGACTTTAGGTGAGAGAAGTGTGGGAGAATGGGGAAATAGAAGGATCCAGAGGGTCCTAGAAACCTACAAGAAGAACATTATGACGGGTGGATTTGGGCCCAGGGGTCCTGCTCAAACTATGGCATCAGCCAAGGACAATATGTACAGTAAACTTTGAACCCCTACCCAGATCTAGCCAATGGACAGGATATTCTCCACAGTTGAGTGGAGAGTGGGTTCTGAGTTTCCCACGAACTCTGGTGTCCCCTATTTGAATATGTCGCCTATATGGGGAGGCCTGGTAGCACTCAGAGGAAGGATATCAGGCTATCAAGAAGAGACTTGATACCCTATGAGCATATACAGGGGGAGAAGGTCCCCCTCAGTCAGGAGGGCAGTAGGGGGAAAGCAGGAGAGAGGGTGGAATGGGAGGATACAAGGGATGGGATAACAATTGAGATGTAATATGAAAAAATTAATAAAATATTATTTAAAAATAAAATAAAATATAATCATTAAAAAAATTAAAGTATATAGTTCACTGTGTTCAGTTAGTGCTTCCTGTATGTGCATGGGCCCTGAAGCCACCCACCAGAGTATGGGCAAACTACAAGCAATGGTTACTCGTATGCAGTAAGCCATCAGTTTCCAAGAGCTTCTCACCTAGGGGTGCAGCTTCATGAAACCCTCCTTCACTGGGCTGGAATGTTGTCTCAACTGATTTTGGGTTAGTCTTGCCCATGGAACCATAGCTGGTGTAAGTTCATGGGCATAATCCTGTGTCATGTCTGGGAGGTAACACTCCTCTCTATCCCTGGCTCATATATTCTTTCTGACACATCTTCTGTCATGTCCCCAAGCCATTAGAGGGTTGGTACAGATGTCAAATTTAGGGCCAAGCACAGTCACTTATTTTCACCAGTTATGAATCTTTTGGGTACTTGTTGCTTCTGCAAACAGAAGTTTCTCTGACTCAGGTGAAGGGTGGCACTAATCTAGGGGTATAAATATAAACATTTAGAGGGCAGTATAGCAAAATGTCTATTTAGCAAAAAGCAAAACAAAAAAACCCAATGAACCCAACCAAACCAGTAGATCTCCCCCATAAGGCTTATAACCCCCACCCCAGCCAAAGGCTTTTGGCTAAGAATGAATTCCTTCCTGAGGACCGGACGTTCCTTAAATTCAATCAGAAAAAATGAGATGCCCTCTCAATAGTCCATGTCACCTTGTACCAGGGGGCATATCTTGCCTGGTAGATCAGTATTGTAGTATATAAGGTCTATCATGGGTGGCTTTTCTACTCTAGTAGCCTGGAGAGCGTTTTCCTGCATTGCAACAGCTAGCTGGCATGGACGACATTTCCGGATAATTTTGAGCTTAGCTTCTCTACTTTGTTTAGCCACAGCGTGCTGCTGTGCCTTCGGCAGGAGAGTCTTGGCATCTACTTATGGCAGGCAACTTAGAACTATGGCAACAGCCTGCTGTGTGTGTGGGATCCCTCTATGGCCTTCTTAACTAATGACTCACAGGGAAGCACCAGCTACCTGACACTTTTTAACAACCCATGTCTTATAGGAGAAGCATTGCTCACCCATGCAGAGTACTTATGTCCAAACTTCTTTTAAAAAATATATTTTTGGGGTTGGAGAGATGGCTCAGAGGTTAAGAGCACTGGCTAGCACTGGCTGTTCTTTCAAAGGTCCTGAGTTGAATTCCCAGCAACCACAAGGTGGTTCACAACCATCTGCAATGAGATCTGGTACTGTCTTCTACTGTGTGTTACATGCAGGCAGAACATTGTATAATAATAAATAAATCTTTAAAAAAAATTAAAAAAATATATTTTTGAATTAGCTCACAAAGAGCTGTGTTTCCATAGATCTTTCATATATCCTTAGTTTTGGTCTCAAAATTGGTTGAAAATTTTAACCCTACCTAGTCATAACATTGTCGTGTAAAAGCAATTTATTCTCTCACCTTCCCAATTGGACTCACTCTTCACTGCCTATGGAGTTAGCCGCAGTCAAGTTCTCTCAGGTGCAGGGGTGTGAGGACAAACATGGCTTGGAAGGACACAGCAAAGTCCAAGAGAACAAAAGGATTGAATAGTGTGGAAACCTGGCTCTTAGCCTTTTCATCACTGTGACTCACACCTGAGAGCAACAGTTCAAAGGAGGAAGGATTTGTTTTTGCACCTGGTTTCAGTGTATGCAAGACTGGCCTGCGTTTCTGGGCCTGTCACTAAGGTGGAGCATTGTGGCCAAAGGACAGGCAGAGCACAGATGCTTACTTTGTGGCAAATCGGAAGCAATGCAGAGAAATCAGAAAGGCATGGAACAAAGCACCTTGCAAAGGCATACCCCCAGAGGCTCACTTCCTACCTGGAAGAAAGTCCAGTGAATCAGTCAAAATAGGATGGAACAGAGTAATTATGGGATCAGCTTGCATTTATTGATGCCGGTGGATTTAGCAGAGATTCTAAGGATGCTGTGTTAGCCTAATTGGCTGTGACTCTGAATGTTCTCTGATAGTTGACTGAAGCTTGGGTGGCATGTGGTGGCCTACACCGTATAAGTGTGAGATGTCTGAACCTCTGTGATGTAATGTGGAGCAGAGATCAACATGGGTCAAATCTGTGAGCTAAAATGGCTTCTATCAGTGTGAGGGAGGAAGAGGAGAAGGAGTAGGAAGATGAGAAAGAGGAGCAGGAGGAGGAGGAAGTAAAGAGGAATAGTAAACACATAATCCAAGAAAAAAGAACTGCCTGGACTTTTACAGGAGATGTATGAAGTCTTCTGATACAAAGGAAGTTTTCCAAAGGAGTGCACGTGTGTGTGTGTGTGTGTGTGTGTGTATGTGTGTGTATGTGTGTGTATATATGTGTGTGTTTAAAGTTAATCGTGTGCACAATCATCTTCTCTACATTCTGCAAATGTGTTTAAAGCTGGGTCTCAGGCCAAATGTCATTGGGGAGAAGAGGTCTTCCATTATATCCCTGTTTGCTCTGCAAGGAGAGGGATGCTATATAAGCCTCTTCCTTTAACTATTCTCCATGTCCTCTAGTATCCCTTGTAGGATGGGCTTTCAGTAAGGACCATTGTCTCTTCTTCCTTTAGTGGAGCTATATCTAAAGGAAGAAAGGAAGAAAAGATGTGGACATTATTGGAGCCTAGTCTTCAAAATGCCTTATTCAATCTAAGGTAAGATTCCCCAAGATAAAGGGGTTGTGTGCAGCCATACACACTTTAATACTGAAGTGGATGAAGTTGTTGCTGAGTGGATATTTAGTTTCCATAGTTACAGCCATTCTTTTTTGGGAGAAATCTTGTTTCTTTTCCAGCTTACCTTTTCCAATTCACATACTTTTAATAAAGGCAGTGTTTGTAGTTCCTGCCCCTCCAAACGTCAATGAGAGAATTTATTTTATAATGTGCATGAACTGGCAGCTCCTCAGAAAATAAGCATTGTTGTCGGAATGAAGTCATCTGTTTGGAGAGCAAAGCCCCAAGATCACTCAAGAGGCGGGAACCCAGTGCCCTCTGCAAGCTCAGCCCTTTGGCACACACTGCCATTGTCAAGACCTGTTTCCAGAGTAACTGAACTCTCTCCCAATGTGGCTTGGCAGCCAACAAAACCCTTTTTTCCTGGGGGTCTGGGGTAAGTCCTTTCAAGGACTGTATTTTAAGTTAGCTTGTTCCTTATGGAAACCAAGATCACTGCCAGCTCAAGAATGTAGCACTACCCGGAAAGTGGGCTCACCTAATAAATTTTTATAGTATGTAGACCGTGGTATGTGTTAGGGGGTTGGGATCCACTTACGTTCCCATTATCTTAGAAACATGATCCTGAAGTCCAAACAGTATCTGGCCTTTCGGGTTACTTTCAGGATAGTATTGCATTTGGACACACAGTACTGAGACAATAGCATATGAGGGATATAGTCTTTGCATATATTTGCCTGAATTGAATTTGGGATAAATAACCGTTTGGTAACATAGATTTTGCTTCCTGACTGTAGCACACTAAAGGGTAGGGAAAAGCAGGCTTTTGTTTAAGTGTGTGTGTGTGTGTGTGTGTGTGTGTGTGTGTGTGTGTGTGTGTGTTGCATAGGTGTATATGCATGCATAAGTAGGGCAAAGGCCATAGCCAGTGTCTATTTTTTGGAAACATGGTTTCCCACTGAACCCAGAGTTCATGGGTTGGGCAAGACTGCCTGGCCAGGGAGCCTCAGGGGTCCACCTGTCTCTGTCCCAAAGTCTGAGATCTGCAGGTACTTACCGCCATATTCAGCATTTTCATGTGGTGCTGGGGCTCTGCACTGAGGTTCTGGTGCTCATGAGGCAAGTACTGTACTGACTGGGCAAGCTCCCTAGCCCTTGTTTTAGCTTTGAAATCTTTTAAAAGTTCTAAAAACAGAACAATAAGAAGCCTAATTTAAAAACGGAAGTACAGGATGAATTGCGAGGTCAAAACTAACAGAAACAGAATTTAATCTAAGTGCAAAATTCCAGTGATTAGGTTAAAAAATCAATTTCTTAAATGACTACCAGGTGGGAAACTCTTGATTGGATAGTCACAAAGACTCTTTTTTTCTACTGAGAAAACCCAACTCCCATCACTTCCCACCAATCCTTCCTCCCCAGAAAAGCTGTTCTCTTAGGCCATGTGTAAACAGAATAATTTAAATCTCATTAAAGAAAAAAAAAAGATTAAATAGAATCCTTCATTGTTGAATGGTATCCATTAATTAAGGGCAAAAGAGTGAAAGCATTCTAACTATACAGCTGAACCAACAAAATTTGATATTTGGGCCATTAAGACCCTAAGTCCAGGTCAATCACTGAAAATAAAATTGGGCACATACAGCAAGTGAAAACATAAGTGAGCAAATACATGTGGGTACACAATGAGGAGAGAGCTTTGGGGCCCCAGGGACAATCTTATCTGAGCCAAGCATGCTGCGTACACTCAGGTACACTCCTGATTAAACTTAGGTCTGTTTTGACATTCGTGGGGCACTCAAAAGGGAGATGGGGCTTATAAGGGTACAAGACGGCGGCGGCGGCTAATGAGAGGGAAGACAAGGCATGACTAACTCCACGGGCTTCCCATGTGCGACAGTGGGTTATGGTTTCACAGTTACCGCTTTCTCTTGCTTCTCCTGTGTGGCCACTGAAGGACTGAGAGAAGAAATAGTTCCAGGTTCCCGCCCCAGCGAAGCAAGTGCTAGTCTTCTGGGCCCTTCCTTTATGCACTATCTCTTCTAGAAGTCTGTGTCTCTCAAACAGTTGTTACCTTACATTGGAAATAGTTCTGTCTCGAATGAAAATCGGCGATGGGGCAATAACGGTGAAGTACCTGCTTCTGGCATCTCCTTTCTTCCCTGAGGAGGTCTGAGTCACTGCTCATCATCCGGGCCCCTGCTTTTTCTTTCCTTCAAGGAGCGGGGATCGGCAGCGTTGCTGGTTCTCTGAAGCCAATGGTGTTTTGATGTCCTTGCCTGAGCCAACAGAATAGACGATACCATTTAAGCCAGCGGTTCTCAACTTGTGGGTTGCCACCCAATTAGGGTTCAAATGACCTTTTCACGGGGGTCACACATCAGATATCCTGCATATCAGATATTTACATCACAATCCGTAGCAGTAGCAAAATTATAGTTACAAAGTAGCAACAAAATAGTTTGATAGTTGAGGGCCATTACAACATGAACAACTGTATTAAAAAGGCTGAGAAACACTGATTTATATGAAGCAGGAGTCTTTGACCTCGATTGTTCCCATCTTGGCGAGTATAACATTAAAAAAATCAAAACCAAGAGAGTATGAGCTGGGCGTGGTGGCGCACACCTTTAATCCCAGCACTTGGGAGGCAGAGGCAGGTGGATCGCTGTGAGTTCGAGGCCAGCCTGGTCTACAAAGTGAGTCCAGGATGGCCAAGGCTACACAGAGAAACCCTGTCTCAAAAAACCAAAAACCAAAACAAAACAAAACAAAAAGCCAAGAGAGTAAAGATTAATTACTCGAAACAAAATGGCGAACAGTGAGGTTATTTCCAAACTAGTTTCCTCCTTGAGGGAAGCACGGAAACTTTATTTGAAAAAGTGCTTGGTTGATCTAGAAGAGTACTTTAGGATGTGCGTATTCCTGAGCATGCTCAGTTTTAAGGTGTGCATATTTGAGCACATTCAACTTAAGGTTCAGGAATGAAAGATGGTTGACACAATCCTGGCCGTGCTTAGCTTAAGGAAGGCTGAGATGGCGGACATGCTTGCTGTGGGCATGACCTGTTTAACATTATAATGAGGCAAGCATACTCCAGGCTGCCTAAAAGAATGAGTCAGGGTAGCTAGGGTGTTTGTAAGTTTCTTTAAAGAGTTGCCACCCCCATACTTCCATTAGAGTGATGTGTTTAATTTTTAAAAATGTTTTATTCTCTTATGCATTACACCCTGACCACAGTTTTCCATCTCTCCACTCCCAGTGCCTCCTTCTATCTTGATCAGATCAATTCCTCCTCTATTTCCTTTAAAAAGAAGGAAGTGGGGGGTGGGGTGGGGAGAGAAAGAGAGACAGAGAGAGAGAAAGGCCTTCTAGGGCTAGCCACTGAACAGGGCCTAACAAGATTTAAAAAAAACAAAACAAAACAAAAACTAGATACAAACCCTTTTATCAAGGCTGGGCATGACAACCCAGTAGGAGGAAAAGGATCATTCAGAGAAACTCCTACTCCCATTGTTGGAAGCCCCACAAGAACACCAAGACATACAACCATAAGACACACCCAGAGGACTCCAGACGCATGTAGGGTCTGTGTTTTTCGCTTCAGTCTCTGTGAAGCCCCATGAGTCCTGCTTGGTTGGATGTGCGGCCTGTGTCCTCCTGGTGTCCTTAATTCCTCTGGCCTCTATGGTCTGTTCTCTCCCTATTCTATGGGGTTCTCCTGGATCTGCCTAGTTTTAACTGAAACAAAAAGGCAACTCTGAAGGAGCATTAATGCAGGGGTTTTGGCATATGTCTACATTTTTAAGGCATTAACACATCTATGGAAATGATCATCTTTCTACTGAGGGCCCTTTCTTTCTTTCTTTTCTTTCCTTCTTTCTGATTTTTTTTAACTTCACAGCAAGCACACCATTCGTGTATTCTTTTATTTAATTTTTAAAAATTTTAAATAAATTATTCAGATTACATCCTGATTGTTATCCCCTCACTTGTATCTTCCCGTTCCCCCCTCCCTCCTACTTTTGCCCTATTCTCCTCCCCTAGCCTGTGACAGAAGGGGACCTCCTCCCCCACCATATGGCCACAGCCTATCAGGTCTCATCCAGATAGCCTGCTTCCCCTCCCCTTTCAGATCTAGTCAATGGGCAGCTCATTCTTCAAGGTTGTGTGGGGAGCAGTGACTGCCTCTGACATGAACTCTGGTGTCCCCCATTTGATCACTTCTCCTTGGTGGGGAGGCTCTTTTCTTTCTACAGAGCATAAATGTGGGAGGTTACTGAATCACAGAGGACTTCTGACTTTTCTCTCTATCCTCTTGTTCTTCCCTATCTGCCTCTTTCCTGCTCATACTTTTGGCTTATCTAGAATATTCTATATTGTATACATGGCAACCCTGGCTCATTCATCAGTGTGCACTCATACTCTGGCTGTTTCGATCAGTTTGGTCTTTTCAGTCACACAACATATCATCCTGATATAGATTCTCATGATGTCATCTGTTGGCCCTGGTGGGGGAGGGGAGCAAGTCTCAGCCTGTCAAACCAGTCCTGCTGGGTTCCAGGCTCTTTTACTTTAATTGCTCACTTCAACACACTACCTCTTCCCACTTTGGCCATATGTCATTCCACAGAAAGTTAATTGCAAGATTGAAATTGCATCTATCCAGTTTACTCAATCATTACAATCCTAAAAAGTATTTATTAAGTGCTTAATTGTGTATAGTGCTATATAAAAGGGGCTGACTTAATGATGTGAAAATAACAATCCCTGACATTTCAGACAGTGAATGCCATTATACTCATTACGTCCTTTAATATACCAATGCTAGGCATTTATGTTCTACACATTCATTTTAGGGGATGTGGGAAACTGCCGAACTCAGACTCCTGCTCACCTTCAGGGTTCCTCAAGGACCAATTGAAAGCCTTTTGACATTTCTCTGCTTCTGATTTTTGAGAGAACACTGACTTTTGGGGAAGCAAGGGAGGGGGCAATGGGTGTCTCCTCAGTTAAGGGCCACGAGACGGTGAGTCCAAGGAGGAGAATAAGTGAGACCTTGCTTGAGATGCTATTTAGAGGTTTTAGTTGGGTTCTGTGTCAAATTAGAGTCTCGTTAGACTCCTGCTGAACTCACCAGGGGTTTAGGTTACTAGACTCCTTCAATGAGATGCTCACAGGTATAAAATGACAAAAACATTCAGGAGTGGAAGATGTTCAGAAGCAAGACCTCCCTAACACATGATGGCAGGGTCAGTGCTCTGAGGACATCCTTTGAAGAAGAAAAAACTATTTCAAACCATCTTTACTCTGGAAGTTTCCAAAAGTCCTGGATCTTGGAATTATTTGAAGAGGGACACCTGTGCACATCTGTGCAACCCAAAGTTAGGGTCTCTCAAATGCACCCCGGAAGGACTGAATTTGACAACCAAGGGTGGCAGGAACGATAGAGAACATGACAGATTGCTAGGAAGGATGCGTTATCACATGAAAGGAGGAAGGACCTAGAAGACTTGCCTAGAGGTGGCAGCTGAGGCATTGACAAGTGATGTAGGCTGTGGGGTGGGGCATGATTTGCTGATGTTTGCAGCCCCTGTTGCCTCACGGGGCCACTGTTTCTGGAGAAGAGAGGACTGCTGTCTTCCTGTCATCTCAAACCTAGAATCCAGTGAGAAATAAATATGTAGAGTTGGTCCTGATAGAGTTTGGATTTAAGATGAGTAGACCCAAACTTGATGTCTTGATTTCTCAGTCCTCTGTGTGGCCAACAAGCAAAGTGTCCATTAGAAATAACCCTGATGACCTTCTGTCTGCTTATAGAAAGCTGTTTTTGGTTTTGAATGATTCTCTCTGAAGATTTGCCTTCAGACTGCTGCCAACACCCCACGTAACATACACCCATAGCTGTTATTTCTGGAAGCTCTTGACCATGTAAACATACTGAAAATGATTTTTTTCCTTGTCAAAATATAAAAACAGCTCTTAGTGAGATTTTAATCATAAATTGATTTTTCTTGGAAAGCTTTTAATATTTCATCTGTTTTAGGGGGACTAGGCTTTGGGGTTCAGTTCCAGAGCTTAAGTGTGTGTTCATCAACAAGCAACTTGATGTATCCGAATGGTTCTCCTAACTTTCTGAAATAACACTGGAGGATGTTGTTGCTTGGTGTGGCTCCATATAAATAAAAGCCTGGTAAACTCTGGAGCCATATACCCAGAGATGCCAACCAGCTGGGTAGATGTGGAAGCTGCCAAATTTTGGTTTCTTTAAGGTTTATTAGACAAGCCTCGTATTTGGTCAATGCTAGAGACATTTTGAGCCAAATATCTGTACTTTGAACTGGTCACAGAAATACTTACCGTCTTCTGTGATTTTTTTAGCTTAGACACCACCACTCGTTGTATTGACTTCATATTTTTGATCTTGAGAATGGAGATTAAGATAATATATGAAACATAAGGATTATCATATATATTAATGTATGGACAAAGAAAGATTAGATAGGTAGATAAATAGATTATAGATAGATAGATAGATAGATAGATAGATAGACACAGACAGACAGACAGACAGATACAGGATATGTGTGTGTGTCCATCAGGCTTGCCTGGAGTTTACTCTGTAACACAGACTGCTCTTAACCTTGTGGTAACCCTACTGCTTTAGCCATCCACCCCCCCCCCCCACCTGCTCCCATCAGCACTGAAATTACAAGTATGAGCCCCCATGTTCATCTTAGGAGACCTGTTTTAAAAATATTTTATTTTCATGTTTACTTTATGTGTATGTGTGTGATTATGTGCACATGTGTGAAGGTGCCTTCAGAATCCAGAAGAGCTTGTTGCAGCCTCTGGATCTGAAGTTACAGGCAGTTTGTGGGCTGGCCCCTGCTGATGCTGAGAACCTAACCCAGGGTATCTGTAAGAGCACCAGGTGCTCTTAACTGCTGAGCTATCTCTCCATCTCAGATATTTTAAACTTAGAAGTTATGATATATTTATTGCATTGAAAAAGGCTAAAGAGAAATCTGAGGTAAGTTTAAAATTCCTGGCCACGTTTTGGAAGGAGGTCTCTCTTTGTTCTTACAAATATGTTTTAACTGAACTCTCTTAATGACTTTGGATGAAAGCTAAGACAGTTCACAGCCAGGGTCTATCCTGATGGTCTTTGATGGTGATTTAATGCTTTCATGTTCTGTTTTTCTGCTGTTACTTCTACGTGAGTTAATGGTAGGTAATCTGTCCCTCGTTTTTCTCACAGTGTTAGTGGATAAATGTGAAGACCTTGATTTTTGCCAATCCTTGTCCTCTGGAACTACCCCGTCATGCAACAGCCCTGGCAGGACAGATCTCCATGCGAAGAAGTGAGCATTCACTTGGTGCTTGGCTGGCTGACACAGCAGTTATAAAAGCGTGTGCAGATGTGCATTTCCAAGAGACTATCCCACCAATTTAAATGTGATCGTGGAACATCTGTGAATTCAATGTTCACTTCAAGGAAAATGCTGTTGGCTTTGTCTTCCTCTCCAAGTCATACTGAGCATTGAAACCCCGGAGATGCCTCCCTGCGCTGTCATTATTGATACTTCAAGAGTCTTTTCTTCCTTTCATGTTCTGTGGTGAAATTAGGACATCAAATAGTATGGACTTTAATGAAAACTGTAGTAAGATTCTTCCAATTGCTCTGGTTTTGTTCAAAGACCTAACTTCTTTTTGTTGTGTTCCTTCAAAAATGAGAATGCCCAAACCCTTACAGATGGCAACTAAAAACATTTAAACAAACAAACCAATCTCAGATTCAGCCAGAGGGTGGGTCTACTTTGAATAGTTTCGCTAATGGGTCTGGACTAAGTTACCGCATGTGGTGATTTCTGAATTTCTGATGTTGCTGTAATTTGGTGGGATTTCAGTGTTTGCAGGCCACTGCTGACCTCTGCCCCAATGCCCTGAAACATAAGTGGTCATGCTGCAGATAACTGGAAACATCCTTGGCTAGGTTTGGGGGTAGGACTAAGTGTTAAGTTAAAATAATGTCCTTCTTCCTCTTTTTGTTGAAGAGCGAATAGCTGTGAATTTGAGGTCAGCCTGAACTACATAGAAAGATCCTTTCCAGAAAGGGAAAAAAAAGTTTCCCCATCCTAGAGTCATGATATAGTCACACAGCATCCAAGGGGAATATGTTGTAAAATCCTCCGTGGGTCCTGAAATCTTGGGTGGCATGAATCCCTATCTACTCAATGTCCTGTGGCTACATGCCCATCACTGAACTCATAAGTGAGGAGCGGCAGGGAGACCACCTTGATGTAGCTCAGATCGCATTCATGATGAACTTCACTGGGAGGCCCAGGAGGAAGCCGAACACGGCACTTCAAGATTCTGCCTTTAAAAGGTGAAAGCCCAGAGAAGGGAAAAGGGAATTCTCAGGCATAAAAGAGGCAAGGAAGAGAGTGGAAATTCTTTCCCATTGTAGGAAGTTCTTCCTCTGGAATGGAGAGGTGAGGCCAGGAAGGGTCTGAAAAGGTTCTGTCTTCTTCCTGGTCCTACAAAGGACCTAAGTGCAGAAAGCAGCACCTATGGTCAGACCCTGCCTCAGCCTAGTGGCCATGACAGAAACAACAGAGCCTTTGTTGCCTGTATATATTTCTTTTCCCTAGGAAAAATCATTCACATAAAGTTCAGTAGAATTACAAGCAAAAAATCTGACCTTTTGTTTTCTATTAAAAATCATGATGACCTGGTGCTCCCAGGCCACATTCCTATGTAGAAATTGTCTGGTGGGATGGATGGTCTCATTGCTGCTGTCTTTTGGAGACAGACAGTGAGGCTTCGGAATTCTACCCAGATTAATCCTAGATTTTCCTATTCTGCCTAGCCCTCTTATTTTCAGTAGGTAGGCCCTGGTCTAAGGGCCTCCCAGAAACCCTCTGTGCCCTGAACACAGGGCACAGAACCGGCTAGAGGGGGAGGGGAAGGGCCAGGAGACGCTCTGCTGCTTAAAGACCTTGATGTCCCTCAGTCTTTGAGAGGACTCTGGCGGACTCTTTCCATGATCTCATTGGAATGGTGACAAAACAGAAGGGAAGAGGTCTGTAGCAAGAACTCTTGCATTATTGCCCAGTCGCGCTTGTGAATTAGGTTTGTTCCGTGTATCAACACATCAGATGTTTAGGTAGGGCCTCCACCAATCACCGGGCGCCATTCTAGGCCCCTGGGACATGGTTGCAAGAGAGAATCCCTCTCCTTACAGATACTATATATATCCCCTAACCTCCTGAACAGTGCCTCGCTGCTGCCAGGCCCAGGGAGCAACCTCGCATGGATCGCTTTTCCTCCTGTGATGCTTATTCTCCTTAGGCTATCATTTCATCTGCCAACCTTCCGTAGCGTCTGGATACATCATGGCTTTCCGTTGACATCTCTATCCCAGAGTACTTCACGGAAGCCGGACTGTCAGCCTCTTACTCATCCTCACCGGGAGCTCTCACAGGCATCTCAAACTGGTTGCGACCCTGACCCCATCTATGAGGCTTTCTCATGCTGAAACTCTCTGGGACTCGGCTGACAGCTGACATATCAGTGGATTAGGGGAGGAGGGGAAATGTGTCTCAGCCATAATCAGTTACAGAGAACCTGCTATGCGTTCAGCAACTATGGAACGAAGATCAGACTGGCCCTCTCCATTAAGGGCTTTTATGCCCGTAGCCCTGTTTCTTCTGTCTGCTTTAAGGCCAAGGTTCATTTCCCAAGGCAGCTGGTGGCCAGCCTATGGGACAATTTAGTGTCCTCTTGGCATTTCAAAGGTGTTTTATTGAGTTGGTTCTGGAAATTTGGTTCAGGGCCATTTCTTCCTGACTAATGGTGCTAGAGGGAATTCGAACTGAGAGAGATAAAATTTTTAACAATGTAATTTTCTATTAGAATTTTGTGTAACTTGCCTCAGTGGCCAGACTTAAGAAAGAAGGGTTTGGTGTTATTTTTACACTTATATGCATCTTAATGCACTTATTTCTCTACTTCTGGGTTAGTAGGTCTGGCTGAATGAAAAGGGAAGGCCAATATATATTCAAATTCAATTTTAAAAGAAACTTCTTCCCCTGGTTCAAATATACTTTGTTGGATGGCAGTACAATGGTTAAGAGTTATTTTATGGGCTGGTGCGGTGGCTCACCTGCTAAAGTTGCCTGCTGCCAAGCCTCATAACCTGAGTTCAATCCTTGGGGCTCCTAGACTTCTGAGACAGTGTAAAGAGACCAGAGTCTGACCTTCAACAGAACTGTGCTTATTAGCACACACAGTGAGGGGCAGCCTGTCTTCCTTGGAGGAGTGGAGGGGTCTGCCAGGGGAAAACTGGCTGTGACCCTTTATAGGACTGGGGTGAGGGACTTGGGAAAAAGAAACTTCTTGCAGCTGTAGGGCGTTCTCCTGCAGTCTCGCAAGGTCATCCATAATCTCATAGGAATCCTACTTTACAACCAAGGCACTCCATCACAACCCTTGTGGAAGAAGGGAAAAACCAAGCTGCACAAGTTGTCTTCTGACCTCCACACATGCATACACACAATAAATTTTTAAAAATCGTTTTATGCTGAGATACGGCCTTTACATGTTCTATTTTATTTTGCATTTATTTATTTCTCTCTTCGTATGCATGTGTGTTAATACCCTCATGCTGCACTGTGAATGTGGAGGGCAGGGACAATTTACAGGAGTTGGTTCTTCCCTGTTGTGTGGGTTCTGGGGATCCGACTGGTCGTCAGGCTTGGTGGCTGGTACTATTGCCCACTGAGGCATCTGGCCAGCCAGATGTTTTACTTTAAAGAGAATCAGAAGAGGCCTGAAATTGAATGACGAAGTGGAGCACTTGTCAGGCATTCACACCGCACTCCAGAACAGGAAAAGCAGATTTTTTCAGGCTGACAAAAACTGTGACCATGGGAAGCCTTTGCATTTTATAATATCCTTCTCTGTCATAAACGTCTTGTGAAAACTGTATTGCCTGCTCATAGACGATTAGAAATGGGGAAACGTCCTCTGTTAGAGAAGGAAACTGCTATTTCTGGAGAAGTAATAGGAGTTATAGTCTAAGTAAAAGTAATTTTGGATAATCATGAAAACAAATGAGAACAGGGGAAGGTGGCTTAGTTGATGAGTGGCCTTCTGTACAAGCATGAAGATGTGAGTTCAGATCTCTAGGACCTGAGTAAATCCTTGATGTGGTAGCCAGGGCCTATAATCCCAGCATTGGGTGCTAGAGATGGGATGGGCAGAGACTACAGGAGGATCTCTGGGACTTGCTACCCAGCCTGTCTAACCAAGTGATGATCTCCAGGCTCAGCGAGAGACCCTGTCACAAAAACTAAGGTGGAGAACAATGGAGGTAAACACTCAGTGTGAACCTCAACCCTCCACACTCAGACATGCACTCATACGTGAGGATCTGCACGCACAAATGCCCACTCATACATGCAACACACACACACACACACACAATACACACACATATATACATACACCTCACACACACACACACACACACACTACACACACACATTTTACACATACTCACCACACACACACCATACACATACATACACACATACCATGTACACACATATACACATACACACCACGCACACCACACACACACACACACACACACCACACACACACACACACACACCTCTTTCTGGGAAAGCCATTGGCATTAACCTTTTTCTTATATGTTTCCATATTTTATACAAAAATTTCCTGACATCCTGCAGAAAAATAGAAAAAAAAAAAACCAACCTCTCAAGCCCCAGGTGGAGTTTTGGTAGAAGACTCAAGTTTTAATCTCAGACCCTGGGAGGTGTCTCGACTCCCAAAGTAGAAGCAGATTTGATATCATTCCTCTAATTAAAGCCATCTGTCACACAGAATCCTTCTCAGTTGCCCTAAATAACTTATTTTTCCAAGGCCAGCTTCAGTCTGTCTTCCCACAAAGCATGTTATCATTTGTTCAGGAGACTGATAACCCATGCATCGTGAATAATGGAAAAATGGCAAAGCTTGCTGTACATAATCGGTTGGCAAAGGAAGGAGAAATAACAGCTGCTTAACGGTTGTAACTTATATTTTTAAACTGAGCCTGGAAGTCAGTATGGCTGCCAAGTCACAGATCCTCTCAACAATGTCAAGAGGGCTTAGGTCCACACAGATAGGAGTATCTTGGTGACTTTGGGAGACTACTGGGCAGGAGAAAGGCTACTTTTAGAGCCAAGGTTGCTCAGACCCGCGCCTCCCACCCCTGTGTAGATGCCAGTTGAAACATTGCTGAAGACACATTTATATCAGCTGATCAGCAATGGACTTCCTTGAATATCAATACGCACTAATTTTGGGACCAAAAAATCAGTCTCATCTGTCTGGAATTATGGGGTATGAGGGGGTATCAAGGTAGAAACCTAGTGCAATAAAATGCCTAGGAGTCTATGAGGACGACCCTAGCTAAGACTCCTAGTAATGGAGGATATGGCGCCTGAATTAGCCATCTTCTGTAACCAGGCAAGACTTCCAGTGGAATCTCACCAACCCAGCCACAAAACCTGTCTTGCCTGCAAGATGTGCTAGGGTAAACGTGACCCAGAACTTATCAGAGTAGCTAAACAATGACTGGTCCAATTTGAGACCCATATCATGAGAGGGAGCCCATGTCTGACACTGTCCGGATGGCCAGAAACCAGAGGCCGGATAACCCAGAGAGCCAAACCCAACAGTAAAAATAGAGAGGTGGATGATAGATAGATGATAGATAGACAGATGAAAGATAGGTAGATGAATAAGTCAATGAAATGATTCCTAATCATACTCTGCTATATTTGTAGTCCAGAGTCTAGCACAACTGTCATTAGAGAGGCTTTATCCAGCAACTGATGGGAGCAGATGCAGAGACCCACAGTCAAAGATTAGGCTGGGCTTGGGGAATCTTGGGGAAGATGGGGAGGAAGGATTGGAGGGACCAGAAGGGTCAAGGACTCCACGAGAACATGGCCCACCAAATCAACTATCTAGGGGCTCACAAACTGAACCGATGATCAGGGATCCTGTATGGGTCTGATGGGCCCCCTGCACCTGCCTTACAGCTGTGGGGCTTGCTCTTCTTGTGTCACTCCTAATGGTGGGGGTGCAGGTGGCTCTGATTCCTTTGCCTGCTTTGGGGGCTCTTTTCTGCCAACTGGGTTACCTCTAGCCTTAATGGAAAGGGATGCACCTAGTCTTATTGCAGCATGGTATGCCATATTTGGTTGCTATCCCCGGGAGGTCTGCCCTTTCTGAAGGAGAAACAGAGAAGGAGAGTGATCTGGGGGAGAAGGAAGGTGATGGGATAGAAACTGAGAGGGGAGATTAGTCGAGATGTAAATATGAGAGAAAAATAAATTAAAAAATCAGTCTCATCTAGAGAAGTTGATTGGCAGTCAGATTAAATAAGAAATAAACACCAAATGCAATAATGAGGTTAGATCTTTACAGAACTCTCTCTTTTCTGGTACGTATTGCAAGTTCAGGGCCTTTTATAGAGAAGCATGTTAATTCAGATGAGTGAGGCTGGAACCCCAGCTCTACTCTGTGTCGGTTGTATGAAGGTTAGTAAGGGATTAGCTATGAGGAATGTCTCTTCTCATATTTGAAGGGGGCTCTATAATATCTCATTTCAGGAGCTGTATTAAAAATGTGCTAGAGGGGCTGGAGAGATGGCTCAGCAGTGAAGAGCACTGTCTGCTCTTCCAGAGGTCCTGGGTTCAATTCTCAGTAACCACATGGTGGCTTACAACCATATATAATGAGATCTAGTACCCTCTCTGGCGTGTAGATGTACATGCACACAGAACACTCATACAAATAAATAAATAAATAAATAAAAATCTTTAAAAATGTACTAGATATATAAATTATCTTGTTTATTAATTTTAATAAATTATAAATTGAAAAAATACAGAAAATATAAGAGAAGTAGAGATGTCGTACTTATAACTAGTTTAAAAACTCTGGTGCCCCATTTTTGATAACATCCCCTTAATGGGGAGGCCTGGTGACACTCAGAGGAAGGATAGCAGGCTATCAAGAAGAGACTTGATACCCTATGAGCATATACAGGGGGAGGAGGTCCTCCTCAGTCACAGTCATAGGGAAGGGGAGTAAGGGGAAAATGGGAGGGAGGGAGGAATGGAAGGATACAAGGGATGGGATAACAATTGAGATGTAATATGAATAAATTAACAAAATATTAAAAAAGTGTAGGTAATCATTTTCCTCCACTCCTCTTTTTTAAGAAACAAAGAATTCATAATTATAATTGATTGTCTGTATCCCTTCCTTCTGGGAATGGTCTGCAGTTTCCCTATCTTGTCCATCAGGGTTACTGTTTGTCAATCTAACAGTATTCAGAAGCACCTAGGAGCTGAGCGTCTGGGCATGCCTCTGGGGAATCATCTTGATTAAGTGATAGGGTAGACCTCTTGCAAGTGTGTGTGAAGCATTCCCTGGGCAGAAGATTCTGAGTTGTGAAAAATAGAGAAAGTAGGCAGCTGCATGGGTTGGCTGCTTGCTGGTCCTTGCCCATGGCTGCATGGATGGGTTGCTTGCTGATCCTTGGCTGTGGCTGCATGGGTGCATTGCTTGCTGATCCTGGCTGCCTGGGTGGGTTGCTTGCTGATCCTTGGCCATGGCTGCATGGGTCGGCTGCTTGCTGGTCCTTGCCCATGGCTGCATGGATGGGTTGCTTGCTGATGATTGGCTGTAGCTGCATGGGTTGGTTGCTTGCTGATCCTTGGCTGTGGCTACATGGGTGCATTGCTTGCTGATCCTGGCTGCATGGGTGCATTGCTTGCTGATCCTCTGCTGTGGCTGCACTGTGACCAACTGTTTCAGCTCCTGTTGCCTAGGCTTCTCTGGCATATGGACCGTGCCATGAAGAGTGATCCAAAACACATCCTTTCTTCCTAGAGTTGCATTTGTCAGGGTGTTTTATTCTGGCAACAGAAAAATAAATGAAGGTTTAAAAAATATATTTACGCATCAAATAAAGAGGAGTCACCCCATTGGTGGATTCCCTTTCTGTGTCTTCATTTACATGGCTGATTTCAATCCTGAAATATTAAGTGTAAATTTTGAGAAATAACTCAGAATTTTTAAAAATATTTGTGTGTGCTGTTTAGCTTTACGGTACTTCTGTGCCTGGTGCCCACTGGGGTCAGAGGAGGGCATCAGAGCCCCTGGGACTGGAGTTACAGACAGTTGTGGACCATCTTGTGGGTGCTGGAACCTTTATCAGAAACAATACGTTCTCTTAACCACTGAGCCATCTCTCCACTCCCCTAATCCAGGATTTTAAAGTGGAGTTACTGTCCAGAATAGTAGGACGAGAACTTACAACAGCCTAGTGCATCCTGCCCAGGTCCTGAATCTGCCTCTTTCTCCTGTGTATCCATATTGAATACTCCACCCTCCTGATTGTTGCTCAGCCATGTGGGCTATTAGATTAACTCTGTTCTTCTTTTTACTCCTTAAGCTGCTCGCCCCCCAACTGTTCTCCCCTTTCCAAATATGTATCCAAATGTATGGAATTTCCTCGTAACTAATATTTCAGACACTTGTCATTAATTTAATGTTAGTTTTAAATATCCAGTTCCAAATATTAAACAATTCCATTTGATTTTTTTTTTCATTGAACACGAATGCTTTCAAGGTCTATTTCCAAATGCATATTCCACCCAGTTGTTACTAGTTTCTGTTGCTGCGTTCCACATCATGTTAATGCTGTTATTTTGCCTCTCACACTTTTCTGTTGTTGAGCTTTGAGTTGCTAACTGATTCTTTTTCATATTATTTTTCTCACACTGTGAATGATTTCCAAATGTTGGGTGTATCTATGTGTGTAAGTGTAAGCTCGGCTTCAGCGTAACATGTGCTTTTGTGTAGATTTCTCTGCTGTCTTAGTTTTGCGGGCATTTCTCTACAGGGATTTTTGTATCTGTTTCTACTTGGAGCCCCAGGGTTTTGATGGTTCAGCACAAGTTTTAAACCAACAACTTACTATTTCTTTATTACCCAGATTATATAAATTTGACCCTTATCTCTGCCAACTCATAGGTTTGGGTTTTTTCTTTCATATTGTTGGAGCTCTGTCCCCTTCTGAGAGCCCTTGTAAATGGCAAGGCATTCTGTCACTCCCTGGGCTGATCAGAGCCTAGGCTTCCGCAGTCTTTTGGTAGAAGATGCCATGCCAACTCCTATTCTCTCATGGAGTAAAACTTTTCCTGTATTTCTGGGTGGATGTTGAACTTTGACCTCCAGTCAGGCTACCTCAGGGACCATTGAGGCCCCAGTGAGCCTGCTGGGTTTCTTTTTCTGGCCCTGAGTAGCTCTTCATTTCTGTAATTTTCTTCTGACATCAGTCTCCTGTTAAAAATAGCTATGATTATGTTTTAGAATGTTCAGGGAAGCCCTGCCAGTTCAGCAAGTTTCTCACAACCTATGTAGATTCTTATAAATATAAGTTAGCAGTATTTTTTTTTTAATCTTGCACTGCAAACTACCATTCTTAAAGCAAAATCTTCTTGTAAATAACTGTTTTTATGTGTTAGGTTTGCTTAAAGTGGATAAGACATGCATAATTATTTTAAAGCAAGCTCCCTTAGGGATGCAAAATCTAGGAATGAATCACGGTTCTTTCCCAAGGTGTTAGACACTCTTGGGGGCGGGGGAATTCAGGATTGAGGGAGAGAGAGATGGCTCTATTGAGTGCTGATAGGGAATACTGTCTAAGTCTACAACAGTGTCAACTCTCTGGACTGGGATCAGTTGGATCCTAGTGGGCACCACGAAGGCAAGAGACCTGAGGTAATGTGCATGGTTCCACAAGTCTGGCATGATGGGTTTTGATAGATTGGTGAGCTTTACTTTCATCTACATTCTCACTGAGTTCTAAACCTGGAAATAAGTTTCACTTCTCACGTGGAGAATAGCAAGGGCTTGCTTTCTAAAGAGTAAGCTTTCTTCACTCTAGGTCTGATTGTCTTTGTCATGTTGACAGTTCCTAGGAAGTAGAGATCTCTGTTGGCCAGCCAGAGTGCCTGTCTATGAAAGTTTTAGAATGCTGAAACATTTAAATTCATATAACTCCCCTCTCCTTGGATGTGGTGGGGCACACCTTTAATCCTAGTACTCCGGAAGCAGAGGCAGAAGGATTGCTGTGAGTTCAAGGCCAGCCTGGTCTACAAAAGTGAGTCCAGGATAGCCAGGACTGTTGTTACACAGAGAAACCATGTCTTGAAAAACCAACCAACCAATGAACCTACCAACCAAACACCCAAACCAAACAACAACAACAACAACAACAAACCCAAGATCTAACTTGCCTTTAATCCCAGCACTTGGGAAGTAGAGGCAGGTGGATCTCTGAGTTGGAGGCCAGCCTGGTCTACAGAGTGGGTTCTAGGACAGGCAGGGCTATGCAAAGAAATCCTATCTTGAAACACCCCGCCCCCCAAAAGAAAAAAATCTATGATTACAATAAAAAAATAGGATTGATTGTATGAGCTGATATTTCAAGATGCTAAGTACAAGAACCTACTAACAAATTAGAATTCATGCATATTGATGCACTTAAAATATGGAGCTCATTTGAATAATTGATAAATATAAACAGGAGCCTAACTAGTAAGTATATAATTATCCTTCTTAGCATTGACATTGATAAGCATTTAGTTATTAAATGTACGATGACCATTAGGCTTCTTTTCTGCTAAAACACTTTTGATTGAGACAAGCACTTGGGAAGAGAAGAACGATTCTGGAGGGAACATAAATCACCACTGCTGTGACCAAGATACAATCTCATTTCCTGATGTGGTCCACACAGGGCTATCTCCAGCACATGAATGCTCTAATCCGGTCATACTGAGTCTCTGACATTTCTATGTATTTACTTTGGTATTGGAACCTGCTGAATTCTAAATATTTCTGACACTCTACTAGCTTGTTGGTGTAACATTTCTGTACTTGCACTTAAAGCATAGAAGTTTCATTATATCCTATAGAAGCCACTTTGTAACACTCTTTTGAAGATATCTGACACAGTGGCTAGTGATACAATTAACCTAAGTTCAAATCCCAGCTATGACTTTACTGAGATGGAAACAGACCAAAAGGACACAGTCCTCCCAAATGGCATATGGTCAGGGACCAAGTACTGTTGGGTACTGCTATGATTTCCCAGGCCTTTACCATAGGCATTCTTTACCATTACTGTTTCCATGAATGAACAAAACTTTTGCAAGTAGAAAATGAGTCATTAAGCCCCATAAACCTGGCTTCCTAGAGTGGGGAACTGTGAACCTAGTGGCTGCTTTTCTGGCAAAGTGTTCCCTGAACACCTCCTGATCGCTCTGAGAGCATCCACTCTAGCTGCAGGGACTCCTGCACCCTAAACTGCTGCCGAAGCCAAGGCTATCGCTTCAGAGGTTTTGCTGCGAGTAGCATGCACCAGGTTTAGAGAACTCCGTTTAGGTCAAGGCCAGACTCACTGAGCTTAGACGGCCCTGTTCACCTTGCTGCTCTTCTCCCTCAGCATCGGACATCACGTGACAGCAAAAGGCTTGCTGTTGGTGCATAATGCAAAGCCGGTGATGGGTGGGAGTGGGAACTGTGTGCGTGGAAGACTCTGACAGGTAGAGTTACAATCTGAGCACAGGTGTGCCACAGCCCTTTTCTAGCTACATAAAACATGCCATTTCTCAGACCTACTGGGTTAGTCTGGAAGCCTTCTGTGTATTTCTTCTAGTACTGAAAGACCAATCCGAATAAAAATGTCTCCAGAATGGTCCTTTTTTTTTTTTCCACTGTGGTCTTTGCCACAGGTAGAGTGGCCTGAGCCCGCAGTGCTAAGAGTGGCTAGAGCCCTGTGCCTCTAGGCCCATCTCTCAGAGGCAGTGGCTAGAAGGCAATCCCCAGGATTACAAACCCCCAAGACTATAAATAAATCTTTGACTCAGTCGGGAAACAGGAGGTTGTTGACAAATATCAGAAGTTGGCTGGGAACAGAAACTGGGGATAGTGAACTGTAGAAATACAGGGGTGTTGTGGAAGGCTCCGACTATGGAAGGCTGTGAGGAGCAGAGACAGAGAGCTGCAGACCCTGGAAGAGTTCCAGAGGACTATCAAGAGTTAAGAGCTGAGGGTCCCAATTCACACATTCAGGACCTGAAACACTAGCAACTGTTAAGAGGCAAGGATCCCAATACCGGAAGCTCAGATGCTCCATCGGACACTAGCTACTAGGTCTGAAGGCCCCGAGCCTGGTATGCCCTAAATATCTAGAGCAATACATCTCTTGCTTTAAAGCTTGGACCCAGAAGTCTCTAGTTCTCAGGACATAGGTTCACTAGCCTCTGCGCTTGGAAAGCCCATTCTCTGATCCTGTGGCACTCAGGAGTTTCGGTGCTGGCAATACCTAGAGTCTAGATTTGCCTGTTTGTGATCTCGACCTGAACACAGCAAAGGATCCATAGCCGGCTTTGTCAAATGCCTATCCTGCTCAGAGTTGATTCAATGTCTCTTTTTTTTTTTTTTAAATGGAGACATTAATAATAAGACTACCACCCTCATGGGTAGTTGGGAAGCTTAGAAATATATGGAAAACATATGCTTGCCATGTGGTGAGCAGGCAGTGTTAACCACTGTAATTAAATATGTATATATTCTGTGTGGATACACACTCAAAGGACCTAAATTATAGTTTTACCCACATACCAGTGACTGAAAAAGTATCTGCCATCCTTTGGGGAATAAATTTTGATTATGTCTTGAGAAAGCAAGCAATCTGTCGAAGTCGATGATTCTATGGAAAAAGAAATAATCCCGTCATCTCAGATATTTCAGCCTCAACAGGAGTGAGCCTTGGTCAACTAAGTTTTAGCTCCAACTTTGTTTTGCTGATTTATTCTTCTCTTAAATCCAGACTTTAATGAAAGGAATCTGAGCTTCATAACTGGGCATGGGGGACTTGAATATCAATTGCTTTCCTACCACATTGCCTTGTCTAATTCTTTTAATTGACTTAGCAGCATCATTGACTGCCCTCCACCAGCCCCCACCCCTCCCTCACCCCCTACTTATTTTGCTGTTCAGAGCTAAGGCTTTTCCAACTGGAACGATCTACTATGCCTTTTGAACTGCTGGCTTTCCAGCTGGGGAGGGAGCGTGTGCAAACTCACAGAGCCTGTGCCTGTGCATTTCTGGTTTGCATTAGACCATCATGGTTTTATTGTTCCACAGTCTCTGGAAGGAGGCCTGGGTCCCACTGTGCCGTGCATCCTCTTCAGGATGAGACATTTGTTTTAGGTGACTGTGCACTTGACAGTTGTGAGTTTAGAACCCCCTTGGGGGAAAATCTTTAGATACAGTTCATCACCATCAAGTATCAAATGGGGATATTCTGAATCCCTTGAAAGCATGCATAAAATATGTAATTGCCCTTGAAAGTAAGCACAGATAATTTACTGGCATATACCTGTTTCACAAGACCGCATCCTGTTCTCCAGGCTGCAATCTGCATGCCGCCACAGATGTTGTCAAAGAGGATGGTTTTCTTTGGTTCACTGTGGTCCTAAGTCCATGGCTACTTCTATAGCTTTTTTTTTTCTTGTTTCAAAAGACATGAGACTGAAGAAAGGATCTTTTATTCACCTTACCATTGGCTTCTCTGACAAAGGTCTCCATTGCTTCCCTGGCTGGTGTTCATTTAAGCTCTTCCCCTCCCCAGCATTCGCTCTTTCTTCTACATATTCTTCTGGACTCTTGATCTAAACATTCTCCTGTACCTTCATCCAAAGCCACGGTAGCCATTTTCACCGACCTAGACATTCCCGAGTTTAGAAAGCAATCTGAGTTCGCAATGAATGACAGCCTCATTTATTGCCTTGGGGTTTTAGCAATCCCCATGTGACCACTGCCTGACCCCGGGTGTATTAAAATACCCTAGCCTCCATGTCTGCACATGTGCTCAGTTCATTGCTTCATCAATGTCTGGCTTGTCTTTGTTTTTCATTGGCTGTTATAATGCCTATTGACTATTTTGTTATTGAAGGAGATGGCCAAGACAAGTCTTTATGTGTACTCCTCCAAATATAATTAGTCAACCATCAAAAAATAGAGTAAGCAAAATATTTGCTAGACAAATTATCCTGACTCTGTATTATCTGACATGAGCAAGCTGGGCAAAATACAGCTGAAAATTGAGAGCTGTGACAACTTAGGAGCTGGATGTGTATGGAAAACATTAAAAGAAAAAAAGTATTTTCCATCAATTAATAAAAAGATTAAAAGTTGGGAAGGAGATGTGTCGGGAAGTCCTGGGGTGGGAGCATCTGGGTGTGGGGAGTGGATATAATCAAAATATATTGTATAAATGTATAAAATTTCAAAGAATAAAAAATCCCTTTCCAACTATATGATCTGTCTGTTTGCTTTTTCATAGTGTCTTTGTTTCATGAAAGGTATTTTGCTTAGATTAGGCATGGTGGTACATGCCAATTGGGAGGCAAGGGCAGGTGGATCTCTGTGAGTTCCAGAACAGCCCGGAGTAGGAAGAGAGACTTTGTATCAAAACAAACAAATAGATAGATAAAAAACTTACTTTGTTCAGGAAGTTACCTTGTTATTAAGTTTTAATAGCTTGTTTTTATGGATATAGCAATGAACTTTTGCCTGGTCTCGATCTAAAGGGCTAGTGTTCTAAACAAGATTAATGGATTATTTTGACTGTATTATATCTGCCCCTCTGCTAATGCATAGTAATTTATGATTATTGCAATTATTCATAGTTATTTAGGGTGAAGAATATTCCAAACATGCTTAACGAATCAATTATCTGTGAGAACTCTGTGCTTAGAGGATTCCTAGGATAGCATTCTCCATCCACATGAATATGTTTCCTCAAAAACTTTCTATATTCTAGGCAAGCACTGTTCCACCAAGCTACAGACCAAGTCACAATTAGAATTTAAGCTCATACATACATGTATGAGTCTTTGTCTTTGAGAAGTGCTGGGAAGAAATGTCTAGATCAGTGGTTCTCAACCTTCCTAATGCTACAACCCTTTAATACAGACCTTCACGTTGGTGACCCCAACCATGAAATTATTTTTCTTCCTACATCATAACTGTAATTTTGCTACTGTGATGAATTATAATGTAAACATCTGATACGCAGTATCCTGATATGTGACCCCTGTGAAAGGCTCATTTGATGCCCAAGGTGGTCGCAGCCCACAGGTTGAGAACTGCTGGTCTAGAGTCTTCTACAGGTCTCTATATAAGGTGAGATCTTGGTTAGTTTTCCATCTGGCATGATAAAACACCACGATCAAAACGATTTTTATAAAAGAAAGTGTTTAATTTGGTGCTTATAGTTCAGAAGGTGAGTTCTTGACCATCATGATTGCAAGCATGGCACAGGAGCAGTAGCGGGGACTAGCAGGAGGCAATAAGAGAGAGAGGCAGAGAAAGCTAACTGACAATGGTGTGGGCTTTTGAAACCTCTAAGCCCACTCTTTGGTGACACACCTCCTCCTACAAGGCCACACCTTCTAATCCTTCCCAAACAGTTCCAGCAACTACAGATTAAGTATTGAAATATATGAGCCTATGGCGGTCATTATCATTCAAGCTACAACAAATGGGATCAGAAAAGTGTTCCTTAGAGGCCCGAGGTTTGATTTGAAACAGTAAGGAGTAGTTTTCAGTCTTGAGAAGGTGTGGATAGAGATGTAAGTGTGAGTAGGTAAGAAAATTAGAAGAGGTGTGATGGCCAGTTTTATGTGCCTTTTGTTTAGGCTATAAAGCCCAGTTTTATGTGCCTTTTGTTTAGGCTATAAAGCCCAGTTTTATGTGCCTTTTGTTTAGGCGATAAAGCCCAGTTTTATGTGCCTTTTGTTTAGTCTATAAAGCCCAGCTTGATCAAACAACAATCTAGACATTACCAGAAAAGAAAGTTTATTAAAGAATTATATTTTAGCATTTAAATCAATAGACTTATCCGTTACTTTCTATAGTGTGGTTGGACTACATCTAATCAAGTGAAGGCCTTCGGAACAAAGACTGAGATACCTTTTCACCAAACCAAAGAATATGGGATTTGAATTCTCCTTAAGACATAGAAATTCAACCTCACTTTCTAGTTTTGGCTTTAAGATTCCAGACACAACTCTCACAGGTTTCCAGACTGTTGACTTGATTTATCACTTTTGAGCTTGGTAGCACCTACAATCATGATAACATTGTACAGGCTCTGGGTTTGTTTTTTTTCTGTAGATGTCTGACTCACATAAGGGATGAAGAAGATGGTAGTAGAAGGAGCTATACAGGGACCATATGTGCACAGACCTCAAGTAAGATAAAGCTGGCCTTAAGGATATATATATATAGGCTAAAGCATCTGAACACTTGGTCCCCAGTTAGTGATGTAGTTTTGAGAGGTTGAGAGGGTGTGGGTTCTTTGGAGGAAGTACATCAATGAAGTAGACTTTGAGATTTTAAAAACCTGTATCATTTCCAGTTGTTCTGTGCTTCAAGCTTGTTGTAGTTCAA
Organism: Acomys russatus; assembly: GCF_903995435.1. Classification (NCBI taxonomy): domain Eukaryota; kingdom Metazoa; phylum Chordata; class Mammalia; order Rodentia; family Muridae; genus Acomys; species Acomys russatus. The sequence continues at coordinate 14,627,088 of NC_067137.1, read as the reverse complement.
GATGTCAGTTCTCAGCTTGCTGCTTGGGCTACCGTGCTTACCTGCTGCCATGCCTCCTTGACATAACAGTGATGGGCTTTTATTCCAAATAAACTCTTCCTTCTATAAGTGGCTCTGGTCAGGGGGCTATTTTACAACAATAGAAAAGCAACTAATATAGCATGGGAATCCAGTGGTTAGAGAAGGAGGTGGCTAGAATTTTGTCTTATGAAGGCCTCTTGTCAGAATTGGCACTTTTATATTTATTATCTTGTGTGTGTGTGTGTGTGTGTGTGTGTGTGTGTGTGTGTGTGTGTGTGTTCTCCTCTTCCTCCTTCCAAGTCTGTGTATGCTCTCACTGTGTAGTCAAGACTTGTCTGGGACTCACCATCTTTCTGCCTCTGCCCAAATGTGGGGATTAGAGGTGTGTGCCACCACCTCTAAGATAGTTATCTGGCAAGATCTGATATATTGTTAATAGAAATATCATAATGCTATTGCATAGAAAACGAATGCCTTGGGATTTCCATTCACCTTTTTTGATAGCATACTGTTCTTAGACATTTCCTTTTTAACCTTCAAACTACGTAGCCATGTAAGCACTTGTAGAATCTTTCTATGCTTTGGCCCTATAGTTAATGCACTTTCAGTAAAATGATTCCCACTCTTTCCACACTGTTGTTCCAGGTCCTTGATTTTCTTTTGGGAAACCCTCTCTCATTCTTGGTGGTCAGACAGCTCTGCTAGTAGAGCCCTCTTGCCTTCCTTTTGCTGAAAATGAGATGAAGCTGTCAAAAGCTTAAGTAAAAAAGTAAATTCTAAGAGTTGACAGGTCCTCAATGGCGACTTTTAAAAAATGACACATTTACTTTTATGTTGTGTGTATAAGTGTTTGATTATGTGTATATGTGTGTTATCACATGTTTGCAGTGCCTGTGGAAGCCAGAAGAAGATACCAGGTCTCCTGGAACTAGAGTTACAGCAGATGCCTGTGAGCTACCATGGGGTGGTTGGAAACTGAACACAGGTCCTTTGCAAATGAGCTTACCCCATGAGCCACCCTCTAGTCTCCACTCCAGGTGTCTTTTTGAAGAAATCTTCAGCTTTTCTTGCTACCTGAATTCTCAGTCTCAGTCCTACCTAGTTTCTGCCCATTCTGGAAGCTGGTTTCCAGTTTTGTCTCTGATAGTGTTAGTGACTACCTTACATTCCCTGGTAGCAAATCCTCTTCTTTCTGAAGTTAACCAGAACTAGCTTCTGTGGCTTGCAGCTAAAGATCCTCCTGCTACGGCAAGAAAGGAGAAAAGCAAATCACTCAAGAAACAGCCACAGAGACTGGCATACATGGGAAGCAATAGAGATGAAAGAGTTCGGGTCCGGGTTTGGAGAGATGGCAGGAAGAGATGTCAAAGAAATGAGAAACAAGATTGTTCTCTGCACAGACACAAATGAGGTGTGTTCACTTAGTGGGAGAGTGAAACAAGAGCCAGCTGGGCCCCTCAGTGGGTTATGGGAGATTCAAGGAACTCCCAGAATTCCAATGGAGATGCAAGCTCAGGGAGTGGGCATGAGCAGATAGATCATGGGAGCCTCCTCCACTGTTTTGTGTGAACAGAAAGGCCTGGGGAAACGGCTCTGGGTGGGAGGCTGCTAGAGAAGATCAGAGGCAGAGTGTATGCCCAACAGTTTAGCATGTATTAAAGGCCCTGCCTACAGTCACATGCACCCCAAAGAAAAAATTAAGAAACAAAGAAAATGACCATCAGTCTGGATGTAGACTGGAATAGATGCTACAGAAGTGATGTTCTGAGGACGAGTGGCTTGCTGCATCTCTGACACTCACCTGCAGAGAGATAGACAAGCCTGGTCATTCCAGCCAGAACATTGTCTGCTTCAGGCCAAGCCGCTAACTTTCCTTGAGACACAAAGGATCTTTATTATAAAATGACTATTTGTATAACTGTGTCTGGGGGGGAGGGATACGCACCTCAGTCCAAAGGAGGAGTAAGGCTTGCCTAACAGATATGCTTCAGTGAAAATCAATATGTTGACAGCTTGGTCTCTTCGTGACTTTTGAATACTTAGTTAACCTGGGTTTACTTCCAAAATACTGGCTGGATTTCTGAGCTTATGAATGTGAGAACAAGGCTGTAGACTGTGATGGTTCATTCATTTAGGTAATAGTATGAATGAAAGCTCTTTTGTATTTTGCATAAAACCATTTCTTTCCATTTTATTTTATAGTCCAAGAATGCCCATCCTCAGAGGTTTATTAGGTAAAAAAGGAGACCTCCCCTGGGATAAAATTAGGTCTGCAAGAACATTATTATGCGAGCCTGGGAAAGCTGTGGGGACCCAAATGAGGCAATCACAGTATATAGAGTTTGGAGACGTCAAATCTGGAATGAACTGGGTTCATAGACTCTCCAGGGCTGTTGGACAAGCAGGGTAAGGGGATGAGCCAAGGGTTTCAAAAGGAAGTCTTGTCATTTTTTTCCCATTAGATAGTCTTGTCTGAGGGCCACCCCCACAATGTCCCAGCTGTGCTGCAATAGTTAAAATCGTGAGTGTGAGGCACAGAATCTGAATCCCATTAGCGCTGTCAGCCCATTGCACGAACCATCAATTCCTTCAGAGATCCAGCAACATATTGGATAAGGTGAAATTAATCCATTGGAGCTGCAAGTTGACATGTGCACATGTGAGGACTCCATAAAGTATGCTCTGAGTATTAGAGGAGGAAGCTCAAAAAATGCAGGCGAACACATCTGTGTTCCATTCTCCAGGCGAAGCCTTGCCCCTGGTGTCATTTTCTCCCGAGACGCTGGACAAGGGCAGGGCCCTGAAACATGAACTTTGTTAATCTTTATAATCTGGTGTGTTGCTGATGGCGCCCCTGGCTGAACTTGAGGAAGCCTCACAATCAGCTCACTGCTTTATTATGATTCACTACCTGAAATTTAGAGGAGGCACTGACTGTAATAGCCAGGGACAAAGCTCAGAGAATTTCAAGTTCTTATTGGTCCCCAAGTTACATCCCCCTCCAGGCCAAGTCAGAGTTGCCAACTACATTAATGAAAATCACGAGCCTGTTGTGAGATAACCAGGAGGCACTTCTGATAAGAAACTCCAGAGGACCACAACACACCTCACTTCTGGATTCATAGTTAAAGTTGTTCTTTTTGTTTTAAATATTTCTTTTAAAAGAAAAGGTCTGTGTGCTAGTTTTGTGACTTTTCACTGCCTTGTGTAAAATAAAGGATGTGTGGTTGGTTATGTGATAGGTTTAGGATCTTTACCGCAATCCGTCTTGATGTTGGAGGGCAGATTTTCTGTGGCAGATTGGCCCAGAAGTTACAAAAGTCAGCAGTTCACATCTGACTGTGGAGCCCCAGCTGTGCAGGGTTTGAAACCTGTCTGACCCAGTAATTCCTTTGGGCTGATCAATACCTCGTGCTCAGAGCACAAAGAAAACTTTGTGCTGCCCAGCTGATCGGCTAGGCGGAAGGAGCTTGCTGCAGAATGTGCCATAGCCCTGTACAGAGAAGAAACCAGAAAGGCTATGTAGATGCTGTTGATCCTAAGTACCATGTTTTCATTCACTCTACAGGGCTGAACTTACCCCCTGGACATCAAATTGCTGACTTTAAGTAAGCATTCCCCTCATCTTTTTGACTATCAACCATGTGTTTGGCATGACGCAACTCTGTATATTCCTAAATATATTAGAAACAGCACAGGCTTCTAGATTTGGGGTATTATGTTACTATTTAAACAGTGTATTTATTCTCACTTAGGCATGTGTACCTGCTTATCTGTATGTGTGACACATGTGTGCAGTGCCTGCAGAGGCCAGAAGAGGGCATCAAATCTTCCGAACTTCAAGTTCCAGTGGCTGTAAACCAACAATGTGAGTGCTGGGAACCACACCTGGGTCCTCTGCAACAGTGGCAAATGCTCATAACCACACACAGACCCCTCTGTAGTCCTCAATTGGAGACATTAAAGATTGATTGAGCTTTTATTCTAATGTAGCTCAGCACAGGTAGGATTCACAGGCTGATTTCCTGTGTTCTAACATCCAGCTCAAAGTTCTCAAGTTCTTTGCATTCAATGCAGATTTCTGAATACTAGAGATTTTGACAGCACATAACCAAATAAACAGAGCAGCAAACATGTAAATGCCACTATTTCTATTATAAAGCCATGAGCCACAGCATCCCTTAAGCCACCCACAGTTGTTGACAGTAGTCACTGTCTATGAAGGAGGTTTATAGTCCTGCCCATTTTTTGTCTTAAACTAAATGGGAGAGTAGCTGTAAGTTCCACTAAACACACTACCTTTCTTTGAATACTGCACATCTTAACACTTGTTTTATATTTCTTACTCCTCATGTTGTACCCGACCCCACAAACATGTGAATTTCAGCACTCCATCTGGTACATATGGATGGAGGGGTGTGTTTTACTCTGTTGTAGCAAAAATAAATTTTGTACATAGATGGAAACTTGGCAGCATATTCACTTGCCTTGGCACACTGCCTTTGCCCAATGTTGGCACTACGGGTTATTTCAAGCAAGTAAAGAGGATTAGTGCCTTAGTTTCTCCTCTTGTAAATATGAAGATACATGCATGTAACCCTTGTGAGCCTCCACATGTCATTGGCTATGTAGCTTTGGTGCATGCTAGATTCTTGAAGAAGCAGGCTCTAACATGGAGAACAGCTCCCAGCAAGGGCACTATTGGATGTTCTTGGAGTCACCAATATGGAGGAGTAGGCCAAGGGGGCCATGACACAGAACTCAGCCATGCTGTAGGAAGTTCTAAGATTGGCATGATACTCCAGAGTTGCGTGCAATTGGAGTGAGGGGCAACACTTCTATCTAGGTTGACCAGCCATTGAATAAAAATTTCCTTAGCAGGACTGAATTTGGTTGAGATGGATGTTCTTAGACCAATTGGGAGAGAGCTATCACCTTCCAATCAGATAGAGAGCCATCCATCTATTCCTGAGTTGGGATGTAGACCCCTCAGCACATCACAGCACATCACACATGGACAAGTCAAAGTAGAAGATCCTTGGTCCAATTCTGTTTACTTTCATGATGGCTGGTGAAGACAGACTAGTGGCATGGAGGAACACAGTGAGAATCCTTTCTCTTTACCTTCATGACTTCCACTTCCTTTTGGAATTTGGTTGATCCTGCCCTTAGTGGGCCATTTATGCTAGATATGCTCAGGACTACACAATCCAGTTGCATTTCATCTATAATAGTGAGCTCTTGGCTAATGGAAGTGGAAGATTGCAATCTCTCAGGATTTAGTTGTGTACACAAAAAGGGTCAGTTTTTTTTTTAAAAGAAGGTATCACATTTATACTGATATGTCCCTAAGTCTTGAATGGGGACAGAACTCCTAATTTTCTTTGTAGGACATTGAATTTTCCATTTATTTATTTTTTAGAAAATTTACACGTGCCTATGATGTATCTTTATCATAGTCTTTATTCCATTCTTCTCCTCCAAAAGTCTCCTAGGTTACCCTCAACATTTCTCTTTTCCAACTTCATATCCTTTCTTCCTATTTCCTCTCTTTCTTACCCCCCTCCTTCCCTCTCCCTCCCTCCCAGCCTCCTCTCTCTCTCTCTCTCTCTCTCTCTCTCTCTCTCTCTCTCTCTCTCTTTCTTTCTTTCCCTTTCTTTGTAAAATGTGACTGGCTGAGCTCAGTTAGTGCCACCCATGTCACACAGATGATGGCTATCTACTGGAGCATAGGCAACCACCAGTAGCTCCAATATCTACACCCCCCAAAAAAGCGACTCTACCTCCACTAGCATCCAGCAGCTCTCAGTGGCTCTCCAGCTGGGCTTGGGCCTCAGGTAGATGCTCCACCATCATCTATGCTGGTATTTTAATGAGCTCGATACTGGTGCAGGTGGTGTGCAGGAAACCGCAGGTGCTGTGGCTGTCTGTAAATGACATATATCCATAAGACAGCTCTGCATAGTGCTCCTTCTCGTTCTGAAGCCCTCATGTTTTCCCCACCCCCTTCCACCATCTTCCTTGAGCCTTGGTGTGAAGGGGGCTGGTATAGACATCCCGCCGATGGCTAGCAACCACAGCCACTTGCTCTCAGAACTGTGACCAGTTCAGTCTCTGCTTTAACCTACCTACTGCAAGAAGAAGCTTCTCTGACCAAAATTTTCATGATAATAGGGAAGTTATCTTGCAGAATGTCTTTTATGTTTGTGTGCCTGGTTATTCTCTTATAATTTTGTTTAACTTGTTCCTCTTGGGTGTTATGACTTAAATCTGAAATAAGTTCTATAAGCTCATATTTTGAATGTTTGTTTCCCAGCTGGTGACACTATTTGGAAAATGCTACCGGGACCTTCAGGAGGTGGGACTGAATTGGCTGGCCAAAGGAGAGTACAATAGGTGGACAGTTGGCACTTTTTCTGCTTCTTGGCTCATAGTGATGTCAACAGCCTCTGTCCACAATCCCACTGTCACAAATTGGTCTGTGACACTATGACCTTCCTCACTCTGATGTACAAGAGCCATGAACTAAAGTGAATGGCTTCTCCTGTAAGCTGTTGGTAGATGCCGAGGTCACAATAACACAGTGTAATTAATTCATGTAATTAAAAACTTAGCTGTGAAGGCTTGATAAGATTCAAGTTAAACAGTTATGCAAAAATAATAGCTTTATAACCATTATGGAAAACTAATGTTATAGAATGCATTTTGAAATTTTATGATATATAAAGTACTGTTTGACATGAGACACAGTTGATTTGAAAATCAAACTTGTAGATTTAGATTTTAATCTATTTTCTCACCAACTCATAGAAAAACGAATGAAAAAAATAATTAGTAAACATACAGGATCTGAACAAGACCGCCAAGCCCCTTGATGTTATTGATAGTTATAGAACATTATAACTCAACATTGAAGAATAAACATCCTCTTCAAACATGCATGGGATGTTTAACAAAATAAGTCATGTCTGCTATTCCTCATATGCCAGAAATTAATAAAGATAGAAATTAGGCTAATCATTGTCTGCTTCAATAGCATCTAACTCTAAATCAACAATAATAAAGTATTTGGGAAACCAGCAACAGTTTAGAAATTAAACATTTCTGCATAGTTTCTATAATGAGTTAAGTCACAAAGCAAACCACATAATGTCCTAAGCTAAAAGTAAAGAAAGTACACATGGATGGAATTTGTGCAGAATATCTAAGGTGATTTTTCAAAAGAAAACTTAAAGCTTTTAAATGCTTGCATTATGTTTAAAAAGCAAAACACGATAACTGAGGATGCATTTTTAAAGAAGATACTAAAAGAAGAGTGGAGTAAGCCACATGTTATTGAAATGAAGTGATTTAAAACCATAGGTGCAGGAACAAAATATGAGAAAACACAGTAGTCAGGAATCTTTATTGGTGGGACTACAAAGGGTGGCAAAATATCTGACATTTCTACCATATCTACCTTAGTGGACAGGAATACCTCTTTTAAATAATTAGCTAAGAGTAACAAAAATATGTACTCACAATAACTGTACAAAACTTTTCTTAGAAACTGTGTTGGACAGCTTTCTGTCACTATAATAAGTACCTGTGATAATTACTTTACAGAGAGAAATTTCTATTTTGGTTCATAATTTTGACAGTGCCTGTCCACGATTGATTGGTCCCAAGCTTGGGCCTTGAAGTGAAGCATCACAGCATGACAGGAAGATGTGGCAGAGCTTGGACACATGAGAGGAGGAGGACGAGCCCAGGGCACCATGATATCCTTAGTTGTGGTGAAATGTCATAGCATCTCCAACCTTGGAAACTGTTCACAAATGTAGATAATAAGTCATGTAAGGCAAAATGTCTGTGATGGCTGAATCTAGACACTGGTCACTAGAATGGCCATCATCTTGCATTTCATTTCGAGATATCTAAAGAGTAAGCATTGGAAATGGTGACATTATGCAAAAGAGTAGAGAATATAAAGAGCGGAAGCTACACCCAAGAGAGTTACCACTTCTAACATTTATTTAAAGGGATCAACTTTGGTCAGCGCAGCATGGTTTGCTCCCCTGGGCACTACCCCTGTTTTAGCAACATCAGGGCCTAATAAAGGGTTTCCCCAAATGGTTTCTTTGCCTGTTTGTGGTCTTTAACATAGGAGAAGCAGACTTGGTGAGTGGCACAATGGGTAGATAGTACTCTAGGTTTCGCAGCTATGGTAACTACATGTGACCACACCGAGGTGTCTAGGAGCTCCAGAGAGCCACTGAGTCTAGAGCCCAAAAGCTTAGAGATGAAAGATACTCTGGGATACAGCTTAAGAATTCCAGAGAGGGGCTGGAGAGATGGTGCAGTGGTTAAGAGCACTGTCAGCTCTTCCAGAGGTCCTGAGTTCAATTCCCAGCAACCACATGGTGGCTTCAACCATCTCTACCCTCTAATGCCCTCTTCTGGGATGCAGGTGTACATGCAGATAGAACACTCACATACATAAAATATTAAAAAAACAAAACAAAAAACAAACAACAACAAAAAAAGAAGAAAAAAACTAATGGCAGTAAACATTCTGACAACATGGATAACTCATAATTAAAAAAAAAAAAAAAAAAAGAATTCCAGAGCATGGCCAAGGGCAGAATCTACAAGAGCTAAAGGCTATAAAGGATATTGGGAGCAAGGGACATGACACAGGATGGGACCCTAAAGGGATAGATGATGAGTGGCTGGGAAGAGATGAAAGGGAGCAGGGACTATGAGGATACAAGCACCAGTAGTTAGAGGAATTTAACAGCTCCCAAGGGCTAAAGAGTAGAGGGTCCCGACACCCAAAACCACAAGCTGTAACTCATGCGGCTGGGTGTTCATGCTCTCAACTCACCTCAAGAAGCCCGTGCCTGGAACAGTTAGCGTATAGAAGCTTGGAGTGGTAAGCTTCTGGATTTGGACCCAAAGCTTGTGAGTCTCTGGAGCTCAGGGATGCTCATGCTAATGGAGCTTCCCTTTGACTACTCCACATATCTATCCATCATCTATCTATCTATTTATCTATCTATCTATCTATCTATCTATCTATCTATCTATCGATCGATCGATCGATCTATCTATCCATCCATCTATCTATCTATCTATCTATCTATCTATCTATCTATCTATCCATCCATCTATCTATCTATCTATCTATCTATCTATCTATCTATCCATCTATCTATCTATCTATCCATCTATCTATCCATCTATCTATCTATCAATCTATCTATCGATCTATCTATCTATCATCTACTATCTATCCATCTATCGAGAAACAACCATCCAGAGGTTTGTGACAAAGATGCCTGCCTGTAGGGAGGTCCTCTTATTTCTCCTATCACTCCAAGGCACAAGACGGACAGCCAAGAGAGCAAGCAGGCAAGAGAAGAGAAAACTCACTTCTTTATTAACCCAGTTCTTGTTTATTGATAACCGGCCAACTCCCATGATAGGGATAATCCATGAGAGCAAAGCTCTTGTTATCTGAGCACCTCTTACTAAGGCCCTCCTCTCAACACTGGTGCACTGAGGATTAATTTTATAGAACACGAACCATGTGCATTCAGTTTGACAGCAGAAGCTCAGCTCTTCAGTATCATTACTTGGTTTCTGTCTTGTTTTACTTTTCTTGGCAGCTCCTATTCCAGAGTTTGAATGTGAATTTCTGGGTCTCTGATCTTGAGTTTTTGTTTATAAATCATACTAGATCTTTCTCATCTTAGATTGAAAGTTTCAGTGTCATTAAAATCACCAGGATATTATTTCAGTAGAGATGTATTTGATGAGTGTTTCTCAAACTGTGGGTTACAACCCCTTTAGAAGTCAAGTGACCCTTTCACCTGAGACTATTGGAAAACACAGATATTTACACAAAGACTCATAACAGTAGCAAAATTATTGCCATGAATTAGCAACAAAAATAATGTTATGGTTGGGGGTCACTACAACATGAAGGGTCACAGCACTAGGAAGGCTGAGAACCACTGTTTTAGATGCTTAACAACAGTTTTATGGTCCCCAAAAAGAGTCTGTAAAGAGCAGAAATAACACAGCAGGGCATCTGTCACCATCTGTGCTTTAGCACGAAGTAACCTAAAAGCATAGACTGTCTAAGCGTAGAGAGATGAGTTTGGGGATGGGAGAGGAACAGATGTAATCAATGAAGGCCAAGTAATCTTGATCGTAGTCCTGTGCACACACTTGGAAGTGCTGCTTGGCTATTTTCTTGGCCTCAGTTGATGTCTGGGTCTGGGTCTGGGTACTCTTATACAGTGTGAGTTTGATTCAGGACCTGGAAATCCTTCTTTGGAAAAAATTATGCTGTGCTTCATTGTGTTCAAAATTTGTCAGCTAGCATATTTTCCTATTATAGGAATTAGATTTTGAGACTTTATTTTTGTGGTTTAAAACAGATAGACTTCTTTAACAAAGATGGAAACATAGTGACTTTCTGAGCATTTCAAGCTGCCTTCATTTGGACTCTTCATTCAATTTCTAATGAAAACTCAGGGTCTTATTGAAAACTCTGCATAAGTGGGTCCCAGATCGGCTACCCAATGATTTCATGGGGAGACATTCTAAAATGTGGACTCCTGGGTCCATCTCAATTGTATAGACTCAGGATCTGAAGAACATGGGTGATTATAGTTTCTAACTGGAAAAAAAAATCTCCACAATTTACTAAGAGGGAGGGAAGTCTGTAGGCTCATAGACAAGAGCCTCTTAGACTCGTGTGTGTAGAAGTGCGTACTGTGATCCAGCATTTCTGAGGGAAATCATGTTTTTTTTTAAATTAAGTTCCCATATGGTGGTGATGCTTGTGGTCTGTAGACCACACCACGGGTATTGAGGAACTCCCTAAAATCAGGGTTGTATCTCACATTTGGATAGTGGCCAGCACCTGACAAAGTTGATTCTTAACTCCATGTTCCTGGCCTCACTGGTTTGAAATGTTGATTAAGTAGCCAATGACTTAAACTGTTCACTTTGGTTTTCCAAATAAGGCCCTAATTTATAGTTTGTCTGGCATAATGATTAAAAACACCCCCTTCACTTTCAGAAAGATTTCCATTTGAAAACAAATTATAAAATTGTATTTTCTAGCAATAAAGACACAGACACTTGATGTGTTTTAGAATAGCCTTATCAATGGGGGCATGGCAGACATTACCTCCTAAGGTATCTTCCATTATATCCCAGCTGCATCCCATGCCATCTGCTTCTAATAGTTCCTACTGGGCTACCTCCCATCCATAATGCCAAAATGCTTGCTAATGTTGTTCATCTGGGCCATTTCTTTCCATGTGGAACTTCAGAGTTCCTCGTCTGGGCCCACGTGGCTCTTTCCTATCCCATGGTGATCCTACTCCTTCTTCCTCCTCTGGTACCTGTCTGCTTCTCCCTCCCAAGATCCTTCTCTCCCAAAGCCAGCAAACTTTGGCCACACCTACCCCATCCTGCCCTGCCCAGCTTTAGTCCTTTTAATCAACTAATCAGGGATAATTTGTTAGTCAAGGTTAAACAGCAATACTTGGAGTACATGATGGTTTGCTCATAAGCAGTAAGAATCTCAGAGGGCAAACAGCTAACAACTACAAAGCACCAGACCATACTCCAACAATTGAAGCAGAATAATAAATGAACAACAAGTGATATAAACTTAAAGTACACAATTTTATCAGTTTTGACAAAGTTTGCAACCAGGAGAACATGGCCATTATCAAGCTAATCATTATGTCTCTCTCCCTAAATTCATCTCCAGTTTCTTTGTAAATCCATTGCTCTCTGTGCCAAGATCCATAGGCCCTTCCTAATCTGATGTCTGTAACTCTAATTTTTAAATTTTTTATGCTTTTATTGAATGTCTATGATTTACCGCCATGCACCAAAATCCCTCTCCTCCCCTCTAGTAAAACAAAAGAAACAGACAAAGAAAAAGTCTTGTCACAGAAGTTGTAGTGTATCACGCAGCTCAGCCTTTTGTCCACATATGTTCACCTTCAAATGTTCATTGCTAGGAGTCATGGGTCTGGTAGGAGGCCCACACTATTGTTACCAGATCCTCCCTGGGACTGCTGTCGTATATGCCGTTGTTGCTGTGTGTCAAGGAGACTCCCAATCCTTGGATCTGCATGTCCAGCCCCTCATGTGTTCCAGTAGGCCACACATGGGGTAGATTTTGGGGTGAGGTTCACCCAGAGCCCTGAATCAGGGCCTGCTCCCTTGTCCTCAGAGCAGGGCCTGCTCTCGCACTTCTGTGTCATCATGGCAGGGCCAGCTGTTATCATGGCAGGGCCAGATCACCTGCTCCTGTGTCCTCAGGCAGGGCCAGCTCACCAGCTCCCATGTGCTCAGGGCAGGGCCAGCTCATCAGCTCCTGTGTCCCTAGGGCAGGGCTAGCTCACCTGCCCCTGTGTCCTCAAGGCAGGGCCTGCTCTTCTGCTCCCATGTCATCATGGCAGGGGTGGCTCTCCTTCTCCCATGTCCTCAGTCAGGGCTGGCTCACCTGCTACCATGTCTCCAGGGCTGGGTCTGCTCTTCCACTCCTGTGTCCTCAGGTCAAGGTCGGTTCTCCCACTTCCGTGTCCTCAGGGCAGGGCTGGCTCTCCCTCTCCCATGTCCTCAGGGCAGGGCTCTCTAGTTCCTGCATCCTCAAGGCAGGGCCAGCTCTCAGGGTCGGTTCTCCCACTTCTGTGTCCTCAGGGCAGGGCTGGCTCTCCCTCTCCCATGTCCTCAGGGCAGGGCTCTCTAGTTCCTGCATCCTCAAGGCAGGGCCAGCTCTCAAGCTCCCATGTCCCCAGGGCTGGCTCACCTTCTCCCATGTCCTAAGGGCCAGATCTGCTGTTCTTGTGTCCTCAGGGCCAGCTCTCCTGCTCTCATTCAATTCGCCAGATTGTTGTTAATTGTCAAGGCCTGGATGGCCTCCTACTCCAGTGGGTACTGGATCTTGTGTGGCCATCAAGCAGGTGGCAAGTGGAGGCCCCACAAAGTCTTGGTTGATTAGCTGGCAGAAACCATTGATGTTGGCCCAGCTCAGCTTCTTGTCCTTGGGAACTTGTGGCCTCTTGAGTCTCTGGTTCCATTGTTTGCTCGATCCGCCATGGGCCCCTGCCTTGGGGATGCACCTAGTATCCACTCTCAGTACTGAGCATGGCCCCAGCCCATGAGAGGAGGTCCGTGAGGCCTGTGGTGTGGGCAGTGCTAGGGCTGGACTCAAACAGCACCCCATCCTCGAACGCCATCTCCTTGGCCTGCACTGCGCCTGCTGCAACCCTAAAATCGGTGGCAGCGGCTGCGGCCTGAGGTCCCTGGAAGCTCACCTGAGCGTGATCCCATGGTCCTGCAGTAGGAAGGTATGGATGATCCACATGACAGGATTTCTTTCTTTCTGGGAAACACCAGCACTATGTTTTGGAGCTCTCAGTATGGTCCTTTGGTGGCTGTGCAGTCACTGCTGTTCCACGGATCAGGCACAGTGTATGATTGGCGCCATCTTGGATGATCTCGGCTTGGGTATTTCTAATACATTGCGCTGTTTCCTCCCAATCAGGCTGCTCTTGGGGGTGAACATTTCTGTGTCGATCTGGAACACAATCCTCCTCCTCAGAACGAACTGCGGGCCTCATCTTTCGAACCCGCAGCCCACACCTGTAAGCCGTGCGGCCCTGCCTAATGTTTCAATTTTTATTATATTTGTGTGAGTGCATATGTGTAGATATGTGGGTATGCTAGTGTTATCATAACAAATATATGAAGTAAGAGAACAGCTTATGGGAAGGAGTCGCCTCTCTCTTCCCACCATATAGGTCCCAGTGATTAAACTCAGGTCATCAGTCCTGACGGCAAGCATCTTTACCCATGAACCATCTTGTCTGCCATGATTTCTGTCACCTTATATTAGTTTACATGCTTAATGATTTCACATAAATAGAATTGTAGACTGTATGCTTCTTTTTTGGTCAATGCCTTTCACTCAGTATAATTATTTTGAGATTCATTAGAAATTGAGCACTTTTTTTTCTTTTTTTTAAGGACAAGATCCCATGCTTGTAACCCAGGTTGACCTAGGACACACTGTGCATGCCTGGCTGCACTCACACTCTTGCCTCAGTGGCCTCCCAAGTGCTAGGATTATAGAGATGAGCTGACTATTGCTGTGAACTTGTTCATTACATGGATATTCTACAAGATTTCCAGCTACTTACCTGATGAGGGACATTTTAGCTGTTTGCAGTTTGACGCTGCTACAAACAAAGCCACAGGTGCTTGTGTATAAGTTTTACTTTGACCCTATTTTCAGTCGAGTTGAATAAAAAATCCCAGGATAGGACCAACTAGGTCATATGGCACATACCCATTGAACTTTTAGAGAGGCTTTCACTCCACTGTCCAAACTGGCAAACTCTATGTCTCTGCTTCTGCACCAGCACTTGGCATTGCTAGTTTAGAAATATATTAATGTATTTCCAGTCTTGTTGAAGGCTTTTACGGCATCTAATGAAAGGATCACATGGTTTCTGCCTTCACAACCTCTAATGGGGTGGATTCCATTTATGGATTTATGTTTGTTGAGGCATCTCTGCATCTCTTGGATGGAGCTGATTTGGTTATGGTAGGTGATTGTTTTTTAATGTGTTCTGAAATTCAGTTGGCAAGTATTTGATTGAAAAGATTTGCTTCTGTGTTCATCAGAAAGATTGGCCTAGGCTTTACTGTATGGCTAGGGATTTATCTGGTTTTGGTAACAGGGCTAAAACTGGCATAGAAAGAAGAATTTGGAAGTGTTGCTTCTCTTTTATTTTACAGAATAATTTGAATTTATTGTCAAGAGAAAAAGCACCCTGAAAACACTACTTAAATAATCACATAAGTAGAAGCAAAAGATCCATCAGAGAGAGACACGACTTCCTCAAAAATAGTTCTCAGAAAGCATTGACTATATTGTTTTAAAGGTTTAAACAACACTCTGACTAGTTAAGGATTGGGCATCTATTTCATTCCTGCCATATTCCAAGGTCTTGGCAGGAAGTTCCACGGAGACAGTGAACTTGATTCTCTGCAGTTGTTCCAGATGTTAGGACCACAGCAAGAAATAATGTTTACTTCCTAAATAAAGGTAATGCTGCTTCAAAGTAATTTGTAGTGACTGCTGACCACTGGAGATTTTTATTGCACCCCCACCCCCAAAAAGGTCATGATACCAGACACTTGCCCATTAGCAGAGGCTGCAGGAGTGAAAGAGGCATAGAAGGCCAGGGGTGCCTCAGGTCCCACTGTGAGCTCTGAAGCAGTATGTCCTTTTCCTCATAGGGGTATTTTGCCGTGGGTGAGTACAGTTAAACACTCAAACTAACAGAATCTTGCTTACAAACGGTGCAGCTGCCAGCTTGTGGAGTTCTTTATTTGTTCAGGTAGTTTTTCATCTGCAGTGAATTTGTTCAGCTTCGTGTCTGCTTGGCTTTGTAAAATGGACCTGATGCAAGGCACAACGGAAGGGGAGCTTTTCCTTCTGCTATGTTGGGAGCCATTGAGATCCGGGCTATTGAAAAATACTCCAGAGAGACACCGAATGACACAGGCACACCAGGTCTCTACAAGACTGAGGCAGGAATAAAACACCACTGTGTGCAGTGATTTCAGTGACAGAAGATCCAAAACAGTTCTCTGAGAGGCACATCCAGCGTTGTAGGGTTGTAGGGGTGGGGTGAGGTGGGTGTCAGCAGAGCTAGCTGGCACCTTGGCTGGCATGCTAAAGCGATTATTGATAAGGCACAGCATACTTGACAGCTTCAAGTTTTGCCTTCATTTATTTCTTTTCAAGGCAATTTGGTTAAAAACCAAACAAACAGGTCGAACAGAGAAAAAGGAAAAGGAAAGAAATATAAAGGCAGCCTGTCTTATTGTCTACCCTGATATAATTTGTTCTTAAGTTCTTAAACACACACACACACACACACACACACACACACACACACACACACACACATGTTTTTTGGAACTATCTAAAAAATGTGGGTTTCTATTTCCCATAAGACTTGAACCAGGTTTGAGATAATTGTAGGTTTAACGGACAGCTCTGAGCAGAAAGTCTAAACTTTTGAATCCCCAGCCCTCCCGGCAAGTGGAGTTTTCCTTTGAGACTGTCAAATAAATATGTTTGGGAAAGATGGTGAGTAAGTGTGAACAGATGGTCATTTTTAGCTGAGATATTAAGTCTCAATGTTTACAGTTAACTGAATGCTCTGCCTGCTGGAGGCAGTGGGTGTGATGGAGAGCTCTTGCTGGCAACACATCGATTCTGTCGAAGCTAATTGACAGCTTCAGAGTCCTTCCTTATATGGTCCTTAGGACCAAGGGAGTGTTGGAGAAGACTGCAGCACTGTGCTAACGCCAACACCGTACACTGCAGCTCTGTGGACTGAACCATGGCTCTCTGCTACCCACGCCGATACCGTACACTGCAGCTCTGCGGACTGAACCGTGGCTCTCTGATGTAAACAAGCCGTTTGTACCAAACAACATTCACTGGAATGAAGAATGCGCAGGACCCTGGCTCCACCTACCGCAGTGTCCTTGGCCAACTTTGTGACCTGGAGTAAGTCCTGGAACTCTCTCAGTGCCACTCTCCTCATCTTAAAAAATAGGACATAGTCGCATTTAGTATCCAATTAGTGACTTTTCAAGAGATTGTCTACCTAGCAAAGTGATAGCACAGGCGGCCCAAAGCTTTCCTGGTCTTGTTATGTCAAAGGACAGGTCTGAGATTTTGAGCTAGAATTCTGTGAGCCTTCTGTGTCTTGCAGTTAGAGAAGGCCATGAACTTCCTGAACTTTCCAGGTGGTGCCTGAGCTTCAGCCTGCATTCTTTTTCCTCATGTACTTTCTACTTACAGTTTTATGGCTCAAGGATTTGTGAAGTTGGGGCGGGGGGTGGGTATGAGAGATAGACCAAGGAGCTGAACTCATAGCAAGAACAGGTCCGAGGTTACCTAAGGGTCTGTGAGGCATGTTAAAAGGTCCATTAAAGACAATGGATGGTACACACAGGCCACTCACCTCCACACAAGTGCATGTGAAGAAAGTGAAGGACAGGTGGAAAGGGAGATTTAGATGCTTTCAGCTTTCTTTATTATTATCTTCTCAGGGAAAGAACACACACACACACACACACACACACACACACACACACACACACACCTTAAGAAATGGAAGCTATTGAGAGGTGAAATTTACAACCAAGATAATATTTAGTGAGATTCTTGCCCTGTGGAGCTCTCTGAAGCAAAGACTGAAAACCTAGATGCACTACAGTATACACACACTTTACAGTTTGGAACGAACACGCAGCCACCAGAAATGGTAATAGATGCTAAAGGCGGAAGGAAGCTCCTGTCTTCACAAGTCCAGTGTTTTGTCAAGTCCATAAATCACCCAGGAGCAAGCGATTTAAAGCCATTATTTCCTCAGTGCCTGAGACACTACTGGGAAGCCCACTGCCTGCAATCATGTTGTAATTAATGGGTGCTCCTGGTCACAGAGGCCGATGAAGGAGGCCCCAGGAGGAGAGTCTCTGGAGCTGACAGAACCACTTGGTTCACAGAGGAGGCTTAGGGCTCCCCAGGCAAGAATCCTTGTTGGGCACCATTGTCTAGACTCCTGCGATGCTCTTGCCTAAGCTTGCACAATGGAGTTCTGCCTCAAGTGGTGTTTCCCATGGTTTTAATTAGACCCGTGTTTATCAGATCCGTGGCTGGTGCCCAAAATGGATCGAGGGAGAGGTATCTTCCCAGCCAGCATTTTCTCCCCTCATAATCAATGTCAAAGCACTTTTCAGTTTGTATATAATCCATCTGAATAATGAGTGAACCTACAACTCAGGAACCTTCTCAGTTTACTTTAGAAAGGGACTTTCCTGTTCCCTGGTGTCTTATCCTCTGAGTGGGGCAGCTCGTTTGCTTATGGAACACATGGCCAAGGCTATGGAGAAGGTGGTAATTGCTATTTGTAGATTCCAGGCCATTGAACAAACAAATGGGAAGCCTAAGCTTTGAGTATTTAGTTTCTACCAAGTATCTGCGTAAATCCTTCAGCGTAACTATGCATCAGACGTACCAGAAGCATCCGGATATAGTTTGTGAACAGAATTAAAAATCTCACAGATTAAAAAATTACTTATATGACATACGTTTTCGTATATATCTCAAGATGTGTCGTTAGTGAGATTATCCTAAATAAGCACATGTTAATATGACTGAAGTCTAAATTTAAAGTGAATAAAAAAGAACTTGGAGCACATACATGTCTGTTCATTGTAACTTAGCAGTCTTCTTATTTTATCTAAAACTCAGGGATCATGAGTAGGGTGGCTAAGCGATCTGTGACCAAATTGTACACATTAGGAGTGAAGGGTTAATCTGGGGCAACAGGCACAATTGCTGGTTTTAGCTCTCGTGTGTGTCACATGACTGCCTCCTTTGTGTCTGTCAACTTTTACATCAAAAACCGGCCCCTCAAAAGTCTTACCTAATTGAAAACGTCTTTGCACAAAACTCATTGGAAAAGCCTTCACCTCTCTAGCCCAACTCGTGTCTGTTCCTCTTTTACTGTTAAAATAATAGCACTCCCCGACTTTCAGCTAGATGTCACTCAAATAGGGACTATGTTTCCAAGATGACTTTGTAATTTGTTGTAGCTATGTGATTAAGTGCCGGCTGAAGGGAAGGGAGAGGATCTTGAGCTCCTTGCTTGCAGCTCTTTTGTTTACTATGTACTTTTATTTATTCTTCTCTCATAGGATGCATTCTGATCATGCCCCTCCCCCCTTCCACTCCTCCCAGCTCTCCTCCCTCTTGCATCTCCTCTGGATGCACTCCTCCCTGCCCCACCCCCATCCCACATCCTTCCTTCTCTGTGTCCACCCCTCCTGTTTCCCTTCAGAAAAGAGCAGGCCTCCCAGGGATATTAACTGGACATGGCGTAACAAGATGCAATCAAACTATATACAAACTCTCAAATCAAGGCTGCATGAGGCAACCCAGTAGGAGGAAAAGGGTCTCAAGAGCAGGCAAAAGAGAGTCAAGACACCCAGATTCCCCAAACTAAACTAGCACAGCTGCATGCAGAGGGCCTTGCACAGACCCATGCAGGATCCATGGTTGCTGCTGCAGTCTCTGATGAGAGGCCCCTATGAGCTCCCCTTAGTTGATTCTGTGGGATCTGCTCTCTTGGTGTCCTCAGCACCCCTGGCTCCTTCGATCCTTCCTATCCCGTTTTTTCTGTGTGGTTGCCCTGGGTGTGGGTCTCTGCATCTGCTCCCATAAATTGCTGGAGGAAGCCTCTTTGATAGTGACTGGGCTAGCACTAATCTTAGCAGATTATTGTTAGGAGTCATATTTTTTATTTTTTATTTTTGTCAGTTATGTTTGGTTCTATCCTAGGTTTCTGAGCCATCCAGCCTCTGGTTCTTGGCCATCCAGGCAGTGTCAGGCATGGGATCCCTCCTGTGGCTTAGAACTTAAGTTAGACCAAGATTTTGGTTGGCCATTCCCACAGACTCTGAGCCACCATTGCCCCAGTACCTTGCAAACAGGGCAGGTGTGGGTCGAAGTTTTTGTGGTTGATTTAGTGTCTTAGTGCCACCACTGGGAGCCTTGTCTGGTGACAGAGGGTGGCTTGAGGGTCTTTTTAACAGACAGCCACTTGTTTAAGACTTCTTCATTTTCACTAGCTAAAATGCAGACAGGTGCTGATGCATTGCTCAGACCACATGCGCGAGGACACTACCCTGTAGGATGAAAGGGGAGACCAAGGGAACCTTGGTCCTTGGAGGCCCTCAGCAGTGGAACCACCTTCACCTTGGGAACAGCTACAAAATACATATCTATTTTCTTTGGGTGCTATGTTGCAGTCTCTCTGTTACTGATGTTTGCTTGTATCCCAAACAATACATGCTCGATCCCACCTCTGTATTTCATTTTCTTCATGAGTCACCAAGTTCTTTATTTCTCTCATGTATTTGTTTATTTTACTGTTTATTCCTATGAAAGCTTTTGTTAACATTTACATCCCCCCGTGGTTAGCACAGCGCCTACCACATAGTAGGTACACAATAATGTGGATCTATGCTTTAGTAGTTAGAGAAGTCACAATTAATTAGCTGCAGAAGTACATGTTAATGGATTGTTATAAGGTGAAGGAGAACTGGCCATCTCCCTTTGAGGATTTTGTTGTAAGAGGCCAAGGCCTGAGGCAATTCAGAAGTGGTGATTGCTTATCTTCTCTGTTGCTCAGAAGGGAGGTTTATATGAGTAGGGACGGTATGGGAGGAAATGATTAAAACCTGTACTGTTACTTCATCTAAGATGAAGGATCACAAGTGGGTGACTTAAATAGATCATTTTGGTGGCCAGGCTGCTTAGATTGGCAATGAATAGTCACACTGGGTCACCAGGTGCAGTCTGGGACTGTCTTAGGCAGACCGCAGCTATATCCTAGCCCAGTTCATCACCTGACAGCCCTGAAAGCACCGATCGACACAGGACACTTCCTTTCTTGAAAGCTAAGTACTACACCTAAGAAAAATGGCACCGAATTCACTAGAAAACACAGAAGTGGCCCAAGCATTACCTCTGTGACTGGGTGTTTTCCGGAGGCACGAGTAAGTTACTCACTCAGTGCGTCAGCTCCCAGAATGTGTAACCGGTAGACTAAGTCTCCTTTGAGTTACGTATGGACGTGAAGTAAAGCTCGATCACTAGGCTACAGTCCAGTACAAAAAAGAAAATTTGGCTAAAAAGTCAAGATCAGAAAGGGCTTTGGAGCAGCGGAGGTTTTTGAGGTTTACTTTCAGCAAATGAACTGAAAGACCACGCTCTAGTGTATCCATGAACCGAGAGGGTTAGCCATAAGTTCCCAAGAAAAACTATACTCAGAGGATCAAAGAGATGGGCGAGACAAGAACAGAATAAAGATGTACATGTAAGAGAGAAGATAAGGAAACAAATTTCAAAAAGAGGTAAATAGTTAAAACATATGAAAACCATAAGGGCCTGCTCTGCATTCTGTTAGAGCCCATGGGGGCACTGTGACTAGGTACTTAGCAGGTTGTGGTTGAGTAGGAGTGGTGGTATTCACCTCATCATCGTTCATTCCGCGCACGTTTAAATACCAGGGCTGCCAGGTGATGCACTGGGCTAAAGAGGCTTATCCTTTCAAACTAGTGTCAGCGACAATGTCAGTACTGCCCCCCAAGAATGCTCACATATATAGTCTCTACTTGCTAGACCACAAAGATTCATAGAAATGAGGAACTTAGCCAAGAAAGATGTGTACAACTTAATTTGTTTCAAGGGAACCCGTAGAGGAGCACGATGCCATGGTAACGCTTATTTACCCATCGCGCATGCGCCAGGAGCTTTGTGTATTCTAAGGAGAGAAGCAGCTTCTCCCACAATGGAGCGCAGACACAGTCAGACTCCCGTGAGGGCAGTGTTCATAAAGAGCTGAGATGGTTTATATCTGGGCTTTACCAACTAGTGAAACTCGGCAGCAAGGACTTTAATTGTTGGGGAGCGCAATTAAGCAGAAGAGAGTTTACTGGACCTTGAATAACAGAGTAGTGGGAGAAAATAAGGAAAAGGCGGTTGCCAGTTTCTAGAAGCAGGAAAAAATCCCAGTTGGTTTCCTGAGAAACGATTCCTTTTAGGGCTGGCTCCAGATGACAGTGGGTCTCAGAGTGTTCCCTGAGTAAGAACACACATGACTACAGCACTGATTCCTGGGTTCAGCCCCAGAGATTTTGATCTCATACGATCAAAGAAAGGGGTAGAAAATTACGTTTTATTTTAAACATGTCTGTTTCCCAGGTGATGATAGTGCAAACCACTAGTGGACCACACCTTCAAACGCAACGTCCTGGAATAGCCTCACCATTACCTTGGAATCTCTAACAGACCTGCAGAGACTCGAGGCAGGGTTTTGGAAGCAAACTGGCCCCGGGCTGCCAGGGGACAAGCTGCTGGCTTCGCGTTTCCATCCCTAATGAATAGAATCTGGAGGCTACAGTAGCTGGCATGCTAAGTTAGTGCTATTTTAAACAAGACAAAACAATGTGCAGCTGGTAACTGCTACCTTGAACGACAAATTCAGCTGCAGTTTTGTTTCCAATTTCTTACAGATGTGGAGGAGCAACGCCATAGCTCTTTTTGAAGCTGGCGGTGCTAATGTGGCAACAACCTGCTCTGAGGCTGATGTGACCATTACTTCCCCTTAAAGTTATGATCAAGTAAATAGGCAGTTCAAATAATGTTCAGTTGCCTCAGCGTTTTGTCTGCAGCTGTCCATCACGTGTGCACAGAATTATCTAGGACCTAGACAGACCCTAGGTGTTTTTCTTCTCTTCATGGGCGATTTCATAGATGCTTTCATTTTAAAATTCCACCAAACAGCACCCTTATCTTCATGAGACTTATTAGAGATTAAAGATTTATATGGTCTTTTGTGTGTGTGTGTGTGTGTGTGTGTGTGTGTGTGTGTGTGTGCAATTTCTTGTGGAGGACTAAGGAGTGGGATCCCCCTGGAGTTGGATTTACAGGCAGTTGTGGGTCAACTCTCATAGGTGCTGGGAGGTGAACCTGGCTTCTCTACAAAAGCAGTTTATAGCCACAACCTCTGAACTATCTCTCCAGCCCCTGACACTTTTTATGTACTGTCACAGGGCAATGTAGAAACTCTCAGCGAAGAGCCACTGCAGGCTTGTAATTCCGCTGGGGTTCTCATGTTTGCCTATCTTGCCTGGGGAGCTGCTGATTATAGCTGTGAGCATATCTGTGAATTGTATGGCACAGTAGAAATCGTGGTCTTTGTTGTTGGCACATAAGAGGGTACAGAAGGTAAAGACATCTATCAGGTGAACATGATCACAGAATCCCTACCGATGGCCAATAGTTACTTCTCTGTTCCAGTCACATGCATTGGCTCGTTTAACTGTCCGCCTCTAGATCTGTAACTGTGTCCACCTACAACGAAGATAAACAATGCAGACAGAGGTTAGGTGTCCTACCTAGAACACAAATAACAGTGCTTCTCAACCTCCCAAATGCTGCTCCCCTTTAATACAGTTCTTCATGGTGTGGTGACCCCCGCAACTATAAAATCATTTCTGTTGCTACTTCATAACTGTAATCATGCTACTGTTAGGAACTGTCATGTACATATATGCTATGAAGATGGTCTTAGGTGACTTCTCTAAGCCCAAAGGGGCCAGGACCCACAGATTGAGAACCTCTGCTGTAAGGCGCTTCGGTTACATTTGAATGGGCAGGCCTTCCTCAAAACCTCATTCCAAATCCCATACCACAACTTCTGGCTTCTGTACTTTGCTTTCAGAATCCAAATTGTTTAAGTATAGGAGTAGATTAAAAAACAAACAAACAAACAAACAAAAGCTGTGTATATATCTTTACAATAATTGATATGGCAAAATAATTTGTAGTTTTCCTTTAAAAATAACATATTATTGTTTAATCAAAATAACTAATCTGTAATTGTGTTTGTACTACACACCAAACAGATTGTATTAAGCTGAAGCTGATACTAGGGACATAAGAACAAGGGATTTTGGGAGAAGCATCCAGTGTAAAGGGGATTAGAGCTGGTCACTATGCAGGGCAATTCTGAGCACTGCATAGGCTGGTCTTGGTGGCAGGTAAATCAGGGAGCAGCAGGCATTTCCTGTGGAAGTAGATGGTGGTGGAGATTGGGGAGAGGGGTTCACTGTGGCCAACCGCCACATTCAGGTTAGAGTGATGGAAGGCTTCACCAAAGACATGGGGCCCACTTGGAAAGTATGCCAGAGAGCCCACGAGCATCTAAGTACCCACTGTGTGCTGCCTTCCCCTTTAAAGAACCATCCGTCTGCATTTCCGAAAGGACTTGGACACAACGGTTTACACCAGGGCTTGGCACCCAGCTCCAAAGCAAATGTCTAGAAAAGAGAGTGAAGGTACAGTGAGGATTTTGGAGACTGTGAGTAGAAAATGTACCTTAGGTCAAAGGACAACTGTGATGGAGCCAGCAACAAGATGTCAAGGGCACTGGTATTTAAAGCAGAATCCGTGAGCCTGTGCCAATGTGTGGACCAAAGTCGAGTTTAGAAATTTTCATACTGATCGAACACTGATACAGAAGCAAATTATCAAACAGGCCAGTACACTGGACAGATGGCTCTCAGAAGTAACACAAATAGCCAACAAAGAGTTTGAAAGGAATGTTACATCCTTAGGCACCAGCAAAGCACAGTCAGCTCTGATAATACCAAACAGATCCTAGATTGAGGAGTGAGGATTAAGAAACAATAAAAGAACAGAAATAAGAAACTGAGGCAATAAATGGTCAGAAACAAAGAATAGACCCAGGAGGGCTTGCAGTCGATACTGCAACCGCCTTGGGATTGAACTCATAACCTCAGGGATGGTAGGCAAGTGCCTTACCCATCTCTCTATCTATCGCATGCTCTGCTCCCTTGGGTGGAACAATCAACTTTCAGCCTAGAGGCTGCAGTGTACTTTTTCTAAAAGTCTGAAGACCTTGAGTGTGTGCTTGGCAGAACATCTTTCTTAATCATGGTCTCAGCAATCCATGCAATTCTTATGCTGGAACAGAGAGCAGGAGAGCAACGCTTACGGACAGAGCAGCTTTACAAATGGCTCCCGACAAGTACTTCTTTGAAATTCCACCTCACCCCAGTCAGAACGGTTATCTTCAAGAAAACAAGTGATAATGAATACTGGTAAGAATGCAGGGAAGTAGAAACTCTTTCTGCTTCTTTCTTGGAAATTTAAAAATATAGTTGATATTAGAATGTCGAGGAGAGGCCAAAATTATAATCATCGGCATCAAGAATGTTTTCTTTTCATTCTTCTCTCACTTATTACATCCCTACAGCAGTTCCCCTTCACTCCCCCCCCCCAATATTCTCTCCCAGGGACTCACCCCTCACCTCTCCTGTGTCCCAGATCCACCCCCCTATTTAGCTTCCCTCCCAGGGACATCAATCAAACATGCAATAACAAGCTACCATATGACCAAGCACATACCATCACATTAAGGCTGGACAAGGCAACCCAGTAGAAGGAAAAGGGTTCCACGGGTAGACAAAAGAGTCAGGGACAGTCCTCACTCCCACTGTTAGGAGTCCCACAAGAATATCAAGCTACTCAGCCATAACATATGTGCAGAGGACTGAGGTCAGACCCTTAGGCTCCCAACCTCTGCAAGTGCCTACAAGTCCCAGTTGATTGGTTCTGTGGCCAGTGTTCTTACAGTGTGTCACTTGCTGTCTGTTTACATCAACTCAAGTGGCAGAGAGCCGTGGACTCCCTTTGTAAACTCTGGACTCTTTGGCAACTTTGTAAACCCTCAAGGCAGGAAAGTGGCCAGGCCCCAGGCCCCACCCCCCACCAGCCCTCACCCTGGAAATTTCCACCCTGGAACCCCACCCCCAAGAAACTTTCTATGTAAAGCCTGCTTCTGCTCAGTTTCCTGCTGTGTGACTTGGTGGTGTTCCTTGGCTCCTGGCTGGCAGATACTTTTCCCTTCAGAGCTGCAACACTTATATCTCTGACCCCTCTGCTTCCTCTAATTTGGCCTCTCCCTCCTCAGCAGGACTGTGTTTGGCATGGTACTCTGCATCTGCTCCCATCAGTTGCTGGATGAAGTATCTCTGGTTTCTTTGATGACAATCCTTCTAGGCCCTGGTTCCAGAACACACTGCAGACAGGACAAACTGTAGGTCGCAGGTTTTGTGGGTGGGTGGGTGGGTGTCCCAAGCCCTCCACGTTAGGTCTTGCCTGGTTACAGAAGATGGCCAGTTCAGGATCTACATCCCTCACTACTGGTGTCTTTGCTAGGGTAAATTTCATGGAGTTTCCTTTACACTAGGTTTCTTCTACCTTACCCATGAAATGTCTCCAATGCCAGTTGTGTCTTCCAGTATTTCTCCCTTCCTCACCCTCAACCTGATCCTTTCTGATCCCAACTGAACATGCTCCCAGTCCACCCTCACAAGCTATGCTATTTCCCCTTCCCAGAGAGATTCTTGAGAACCCCCCCCCCTTAAAGCTCTCCTTGTTACTTAGTCTCTCTAGGTCTGTGGATTGTAGCATGACTGTCTTTTACTTTAGAGCTAATATCCACTTGTAAGTGAGTACATGCCATGTTTGTCTTTCTGGGTCTGGGTTACCTCACTCAGAGTGATTATTTTTCTAGTTCCATCCGTTGTCTGGAAATTTTATGTCATTGTTTTTAATAGCTGAGTAATACTCCACTGTGTAAATGTACCAACTTTAAAAAAAAAAATCCATTCTTCAGTTGAGGGATAGCTAGGTTGTTTGCAGTTCCTGGCTATTATGAGTAAAGCTGCTATGAACATAGTTGAGCAAGTGTCTTTGTGGTAGGATGGAGCAGGTCTTGTCTTCAACAGGATCTATTTGAGTCTATTTTGCATCTTTAAAGGATCTATTTGCATTCTTCTTAGACTTGTATCTTTTTAGACTTTATACACCCAGGAGTGGTATAGCTGGGTCTTGAGGTAGAAACACTTCCAGTTATCTGGAAAACCAATATATTGACTTCCAAAGTGGCTGAAAAAGTTTGTCCTCCCACCAGGAGTGGAGAAGTGGTTTCCTTCCTCCACATCCTCTCCAGCATGAGCTGTTACTTGTGTGTGTGTGTGTGTGTGTGTGTGTGTGTGTGTGTGTGTGTGTGTGTGTGTGTGTTTATCTTAGCTATTCTGTCAGGTGTAATATGTAAACTCAAAGTCATTTTGACTTGAATTTCTCTGATGGTTAAGGATGTAGAACATTTTTCTAAGTATTTTTAAAGCCATTTGAAATTCCTATGTTGATAATTCTCTGGTTGGATTTGTACCATATTTTAAAATTGGATTATTTAGTTTGTTGATGTCTAGTTTCTTGAGTTCTTTATATAATTTAGATATTAACCCTCTGTCAGATGTGGGGTAGGTGAATTCTTTTCCCATTCTGTAGGCCGCTGTTTTGTCCTATCGATGATGTCATTTGCTTTATAGAAGCTTTTCAGTTTCGTAAGGTCCCATTTAATAGTTAATTATCTTAGTGCCTGAGCTATTGGTATTCTATTCAGGAAGTTCTCTCGTGTACCAAGTTCAAGACTATTCTCCTCTTTCTCTTTTATTAGATTTAGTGTATCTGGTTTTATGTTGAAGTCTTTGATTCAGTTGGACTGGAGTTTTGTGTGAGGTGATAGATATGGATCTATTTGCATTATTCTACATACTGACATCTAGTTAGACCAGCACCATTTGTTGAAGATGCTTCTTTTATTCAATTGTATATTTCTGGCTTCTTTATAAAAAAATCAGGTGTTCATAGGTTTGTTAATTTACATCTGGGTCTTTAATATGATTCCTTTGATCAACATGTCTGTTTTTATGCCATCCCATGCAGCTTTCATTACTACAGCTCTGTAGTACAGCTTGAGATCAGGGATGGTGATATCTCTGGAAGTTACTCTATTGTATAGATTTGTTTTAGATATCCTGGGTCTTTTTTCTATATGAAGTTTATTATTGTTCTTTCAAGATCTGTAAAGAACTGTGCTGGAATTTTGATGGGGGTTGTGTTGAATCTGTAAATTGATCTTGCTAGGATGGCCATTTTTACTATGCTAACTATACTAATCTAGGAGCATGGGAGACTTTTCCATCTTCTGATATCTTGTTCAATTTCCTTTTTCAAAGACTCAGAAAAAGGAACTCTTATTCATTGTTAAGAGGAGTGTAAACTGGTGCAGCCACTATGAAAATCTGTGTGGACGTTTCTAAACAATGTTTAAGGTAAAACTGCCACAGGACTCAGCTATATTATTCCTGGGAAAATATCCAAAGGACCCTATATCCTGCCATAGGAATAGTTGCCTACCCATGTTTATTGCTGTTCTATTCATAATATCAAGTAGTGGAATCAGCCTAAATACTCATTAAAAAATGAATGGATGGGCTGGGCAGTGGTGGTGCATGCTTTTAATCCCAGCACTTGGGAGGAAATGGCAGGCAGATCACTGTGAGTTTGAGGCCAGCCTGGTCTACAAAGCAAGTTCATGATAGTCAAGGTCAAAAAACAAAAAACAAACCAAAACAAAAAAGAATTGATAACAAAAGTATGCTGTCAAGGGACTTCAACAGTAGATCAAGATACAAATCACAAGTGGCTTTCGAGATCCATCTCCATCTTCTGGTTTCTTTTACATCACAGAGTGACACCATCATTTTCAGGAGAATTTTGAATGCTGATGGCATCTATATGAATCTGGTATCTAATTTTTGACATTTGGATGTTCAGTTAGAAAGCACAATATTTGCAGTTCTTTGTCATAAAAAGATACAATATTTTAATTGGAGTGTTTACACCTCTTTACCTTTGAGAATTTCATACACTATGTTTTGACCATATTCATTCCCTCTGCTAAGGCCTCCCAGATCCTCCCACCTCCCTACCCACCAAACTGTCTGTGATCTCTCTCTCCCTTGTCAAAAGCCCCATGGTGTCCAGTGTATGTTGGCTGATTAGTCCTGGATGTGGGACCTACCCCTGAGTGTGGCCTTTACACTGAGTGTCACTCCCCTTATTCATGGGCAAACAAATATCCATAGCCCTTTGGGAAAGGGTGTTCACCTCCCACCCTCAGTTCTGGCATGTTGTCTGGCTTGAGCTTGTAGAAATCATGTGTGTGTTGTCACCATTCCTGTGAGTTCATATGTGCATCTGCCCTGTCATGTCTGGACATCGCTGTTTCCTTCAAGTTATAGACCATCGCTGGTCTTACAGCCTTTCTGTCCCCTTTTCTACATAGACCCTTGAGCCTTGAGGGGAGCAGTGTGATACAGGCATCTCATTGAGCATTCCAAAGTCTCTCATTGTATGCATCTTGACTAGTTGTTAACACATTCTTAAGAGTAGAGAATCTATGTTCTCTAAGTAATCCATATTTTAAGGATGGCTTTAAAAGGAGCTCTTGGAAAGCTAGGTAGGCCTAGAGCTTAGTGTGACAACTGCCCAGTTTGCAAGGATCTGGATTCTATCTTTTGCACCACCCCCCAATAAAAGCATGAAGAGCCACTCTTTTCCTAGAATGTGCATGCTAATATTTAAAGGGTAATGCTTGTGAAGCAAATTACAATTACAATTCCATTTAAAAAAAAACTTGAAGTATTTCAAATGTTGAATTGTTTCAAGGTTAACTGAAAAAACATATTGGGGAAAATAGTAATTTTGAAAATGGAGTGCTTTATATGTTCTGCATATAACAATGTATAAAAATGCCCTAATAATGAAAACAGTTTAATACTTGTGTGAGACAGGCTGATAGATGGAAGAGAATATGTGAATCCGGGACTCTGTACTATAAAGGGATTGGATATGTTCTCAGGGAAATGTCACAAATCAGAAAGTTAAGGAGAATGGACATTGTTTGACAAACCTTTCTTTAAAAAGAAAAAGAAATCTATCTATCTATCTATCTATCATCTGTTTTTATTAGTTTTTTTTTTGAGACAAGGTTTCTCTGTGTAGCCTTGACTGTCCTGAACTCAGTCTGTAGACCAGCCTGTCCTTGAACTCAGAGATGCCCTGCCTCCCTGAGTGCTCAGATTACAGGTGTGTGCCACAGCACCTGGCCTTTTTTTCTTTTTTGACACACCTACTTTTAATACAAGAAGGTAGAGAAAATGTATGTAGTGTAATTTCATACCATATTTTAAAATATTCCCCATTCCAGTTAAATATGATTAATAAAACCATTATAAAAACATGTCCTAGAATAAAGGAACACTTTAAATGTGAAGATTAGGAAGGGGTTTTTAGAATTAAAAAAATGAGGGAAGGAACAACAAAGGAAAAGAAATGTTTTGATTATGTAGAAATATAAAACTGAGAAATCATGTAATTAAGAAAAAGTGGTTAAGATAATTAACAATATATGTCAAATAAGTGTTTGATTTCTTATAAGCAATCATTAAATTAATAACAAAAATTGCTAAAATTAAGTAGACAGAAGGCACAAGCACACAAATCACAAAAGAGAAAAATCATATAGTGATTACACATGGAAAAACCTTTCAGCCTTGTCAGGAAATGTGAAGTAGAGTGAAGTGCAATTTACCTTGCGAATTATCACGGATATGTCTTGAAGGACGAGCATACTGATGAGCAAGCAGGGGACTGCAATCAGGTAATGTGTGTCGGGGGCTTGAAGCTGTCAGTTTCTTAGCTCTGTAATGCTGTTTATAAAGTCTACCTTGAGAGATTAAAAAAAAAAAAAAAGCAGAATGAAAGGTTCGTGCATTTGCAGAATATTGCTAATCACACAAAATTAAAAATAACTGAGAAATAAGCCAATAGTTAGCCAAATTGCAGCTTTTTCATATGAAGGGTTACTGTGACAACAATATCATTATATTTCTAAGCAGGTTTAATAAAATGGGCAAACAGTTGTACTGTAATGCTGTCTAAAAAGATTAAAGTGTGTAATAATTTGCAATATGCTTTACAAAAATGAGTAGAGGAAGAGTCATTAAAATATTAAGAAAACTTACTATTAGTGGGAGAGACAGTGTCACTCTTTATTGGGCCTGATTACATAAACACAGCCAAATTCTTATGCTTTGGCTGTGCTCCTTCTCAGCACCACGCGGCTTGCCACTCTTCTGTTAACTGTTCCCCAGCCAGAAGACAATCAATCTAATTTGATTACATCTTTTTTTTTCTTCCATTAGTGACATCAGCAGGTCACCTTGTTTGTGCATGAGGCTTTGTGGCCTCTTCATTGCATTAGAAATCTCTGGAATTTCTTCAGACACAGGTTTGTAAACACTTTGGTCCTTCTGCAGGTGGCATTTGTTTTAAAGTTGGCTCTCCTAGGTTTCAATCTCACAAAATATCCTTTCATCAGCTGATTGTGAAGTCCCAGGGCTATGTTTTGTGCCTATAGCTCGTCTTGAACTCGCCACAGCCACCTATTATCTTTGGTCCCCTAGTCACCCACCTAGCTTCTACTTTCTATTATCTTGGTGGCAGTGTCAAGTTTGGCTACATGTGGGAGGAAATTCTCAGGCGATGAGACCTACTTTAGAAATCCTGGCTTTGCGATGAGGAATGCAGATGGCTAGGCTTTCTTCTGTTTGCTCATCACACGCCATGTGACACACCACTTGTCTTTTTAAGCCATCTCCTCTCCTAGTGACAAAGCTGGAAAGCACAGAGACGAGCTTCCCACTTCCTTGAGCCTCACCGGCCTTCCTTGGGGCTAGTTTGGCAGGCTCTTTCTGAGGAAGCGCATGCGGACTCCTGGCAGTCACCATGCCCTTCTCCCTCGCCTGTGGCACCTTCTGTTTACCAACAGGTGCCAGAGATGCGCGAACCACAAATGGTTATTTTTCATCCTTTCTGAAAATCAAGACATGTGCTCCTTCCAGTTTTATGCCTCAGGCCGTGGCCTTCAGCAGCATCTAGGGGTTGTCTCAGTCACACCTGAGTGTTGTCTGAGCCTGAGTTAACTTGGGCATAGAGATCCGAATCCATTTAGTGTGATGAAGTCTTTGCTTTGGTTTCGAACTCACCTTTGCATCTAGGTTTTCAGTTTCCTAATGATGCTTATTCTGTTCTTTACAGAGGGAAGATCAGACTTGATGGAAAAGATAAAGCCAAACCGAATGAACTCATCACTTTGCTATGTAATTTGTCTACTATGGCCCACTGTCTTGGAGAGATCAAGACCCAGCCTGTTCTTTCTCTGAAAGTAGTTTGTTAAGCATTTTCTATAAATCTCAGTGAGTTAATCCTCTGGGAGATTTGTGTCAGCCTTTGACTGTGACCTTCGGCAAATTGCTTAATTTGGTTTTCTTGTATTTGAAAAAGCTAACGATTATAGCGTCTTATTATCATTGAGCTATTATAAAGATTTAATGAGTCAAAATTTCTCGAAGGCTTAGGAGAAGGACTATATGCTCATTAAATGCTCTTATAAAAACCCTGCACTCCATGGAGAGCCTCTTCCATTTAAAAATATTCTATCTCCTTTATTCAGTTATCGGGATTATCATTATTGAGTGGTCAGATAAATGGGGGTTGGGGGAATAGATTAGTCAGTGAAGCGCTTCCATTGCAAATATGAGGATCTGAGTTCTAGCCCTGAAACTCATATTTTAAGGAACAAAATAAACAACAACCACAACAAAAGCAGTCAGATATGGTGATAGGCACACGTCATCCCAGCACTGGGGAGACATAGCAAGGGCCTGGGGGCTCTCTGGACAGCCAGCTTATGCTATCTACTTGGCAAGTTCATTATCTCTAAAAAGAAAAAAAGAAAAAAGAAAGGTGGCTAACACCCAAGGAATGATGACATCTGAGTTAGCCTTTGCCCTCCAACCCTAACCCTGCTGCCACAGGGACACAGCCACATCTACACACAAGGAAAAACCCCAACTTCTTAAGTAACTGACATAATTTCCCACCATAAGAGACAGTCAGAACGTAATACCAGCCAATTTTTAAAAATGGAGTATGGTTTTTTTTATCTAGCTTTGAAATTTTGTGTTTTTTTTCCCCATTATGTCTTTAAAAATTTTTCTAATTCTAGTAAATGGCTATCTGTAATAACTAGCCTTACTAGTTAGATCTCATCAATTTGATACAAACTAGAGCTGTCTGGAACTGGCTCCCTCAGATGGGCCTTTCCTGACTGCTAACTGATGGAGGAGGGCTTACCTCACTGTGGATGGTGTCACTTCTGGGCGGGTGGCCTGAGCAAGCCAGGGGAAGCAAGCCAGTAAGCGGTGGTCTTCCATAGTCTCTGCTTCAGTTCCTGCCTCCAGTCCAGGCTCCTACCCTGAGTTACTGCCTTGGCTTCCCTTGGTGACACTAGGATACTAGCATTTTATCAGATCGGGTAAAGGAGTGGAAATGGACACGTTTAATGTTTGATTCCCTGTGAAGCGATACCCAAGTGCCTAGATGTACAGCCCGCTTCCTTCTTTGAAGGAGTATTAAAGGAGTAGCTCTGCAGAGGAATGGATAGAAGTTTTTCATGATCTAGAAAATGCATGACCCTCTGGAATCCCTCTAGGCAGGATTCACACTAAAGAAGGAACATCATCGCCTAAGTATTTAGGAAAGGAATCACTCATCTCTGTGAAGGCTTCCAGTCAGGATGACTGTGTAGCTTGAAGTGTGTCTGTTTCCTGCTGCCATTTCTCACCTTTCTGAGGGAGCTGCCAAGGGGAGGGCGAGCAGCAAACCCTTAGTTGCAGCTACATGCTCATCACCTCTGTGCAGAATTTGTGTAAAGTGCCCCCAGGAGCCCACTTATGTTTCTCTCTTGCCCTGGCCTACTGTGCCAGCCTTTCATTACTCTGAGACCTCCTGCTGCCCCCTGACACTCTGGCTTGCTGGAGATATTTGCAGCTTCCCCAGCCTATCTTCTGCCTGCTGCTATCTAGAGCTTAATCAACCACCACATCTTCACTAATTAGCATACTGATGAAAAATGGTTTTTAATTGGTGAAACTGACAACTTGCTAATTAGAACAAGTGCTGTAAAAAGGAAGCTCATTGGTGAAATTTAAAAAACACTCCGTTTATTTAGATTGGTTAAAGTATACTAACGACACTGTCTCCATCCTTGCATGAATAGGGTTTCAGAATCGGCCAAGGTCTATCGCCTGTCCACTCTAAGGTGATGCTGGAGGCTAGCCCCTATTCACTTTTGTGTCTAGCCATCGGCTTGGGACAGATTTTCCTGACTTTGGCCTGTGTTATGTTTTGGATTGGATAATGAATTATCTTAGGGGGCTGTCAAATGCCTTTGTATGATATAGTGACCTCCAGTTGTTGCCATCTGTCCCTCGGGGTATCCAGTCACCTGAGTTGAAAGCCAGTCATTTTAGAGAATTTCTAACTGTGTGGTCTGAATAGGAGAGAACGGACTCCTGCATAGGATGTGTGGGCACATGCTTGTGGGACTGTGTCATCCAGGGGCAGAGAACCTAAAGTTGGCCGTGACTTAATCTGCTGTTGTTTGCTTACCTTGTGCCTGCCATGCTGGTAGATAGTTATCTGCTGGGTCTCGTACTGAGTCTGAGCCTTGAACTTATTAGAAGCTAGTAAGTGAATGACGTTTAAGACTGTGAACTAGCTCTTTCTAACACAGACTTTTCTGGTTGCTTATGTTATTTGTGGCCACGTTGATGTTGCCAGTTGGCAAAGGTGATCATGCCAGTGAATGGTTTACACATTTCCACACAACTCATTAAAGACCAGTGGGGGTGTTGCTGGAATGAAGACTTCACTGGGGCGTGGCGGCGGGGTCTCCTCTGTAGCCAGTCGACAGGGCTGAGTCTGACTCACAAGAGGTGAAGGGGACGTCTGAGGGACTTCTGATTGTTCCTTGAGGCTTGTAGGGAATCACCTTGGTGGCTTCCTATAGTGGTTAATGGAAAAAGACTTGTGTGCTAGGCTGAAAATTGGCCCAAGGGTCTTGGAAATAGATTGTGATTTGTAACTCATACCAAGAGGAAAGGAACCTGAAAGAAAAGGGATAAATAGGGCACTAGAGCCATCTGGACCTACCTTCTGAGTCTTCCTGCCTGGCTTGAGATTGGCCCAGTATCAGCCTACAAGGCCACTGCAGACACCGAGTCCAAACATCTGCAGGTTCTCAGCCTTGAGTCTTTATAGGCGTTTCTTTGGAGTCTCCTTATAAGGAATGGTGGGCAGAGGTGGGGCGGCCACAGTGCTTTCTTCCCTAGATTTCTGCCAGAGCTTCTCCAGTGACTTCTGGAAAGAAAAAGCTCAAACAGAAGTAGGTCTAGTTCTACCCCTCTAGTTTATCCCAAGAACTATCATCCTGGGAAGCTGAAGGCTCCCTTTAGAAAGAAAGTTGCTTAGCATGACTTGGTGCTCAGCTCAGGCAGTAGTTGTTACAGATTCCAAAATAATAGTCAAAGCTTATTTAACATTCCACTACAGCTATGTCAGGACAAAACCTGGAATTCTCCACTTCTCATAGATGCCCCCCGTTTCCCCCCTTCAGTTAATCTTCTCTGCCAAAAAGAAGTAAAATGTGAAAAATATATCAAGCCTTTTCTGCAGAGCTACTCAAAATGGCCAGATTTACAGCATATTTTTACATTTCATCAGAATTCTTAAAAGAAATAGACCATTTAAAGCAAATCTGAAGTTGCTTTGTGTAATCTAACTTTATTCTTCTTCTTCCCACTGGCATTTGTTATCATGCCGCTGGTCTGTACCTTCATGATTTTAAGTATGTATTAATGAACAGACTAGCACTATGTTTCACTTACTTACATGAATCCAACAGTATGTATTTGTCCTGGAAATTACTCTTTATTCAGCATCATACTTTTGAAATACTTTTTTAACTCAGAAAAAAAATACATTTGTTTTTGCTTCTATTCATTAGTCCATCGTGTTTCTATTTCATTTTTCGATATATTCCTTATGTTTGCACATTATGTAGGTTATTTGTTACTATTTTTGAAAGCTAAAGTGCAGTGTCCTCTTATGCACATATGTTTGGTCTTCTCTAGTACATGTTGTTAAAGTGAATTGGATCTTAAATCAACAAAATCAGAAATGAAAAGGGAAATATAACAACAGACACTGAGGAAATCCAAAGAATCACTGGGTCTTACCTCAAAAGCCTGTAGTCCACAAAATTGGAAATTCTAAATGAAATGAACACTTTTCTTGATAGATTCCACTTACCAAATTTAAATTAAGATCAAATAAACAAGTTAGTCCTATAATCCCTAAGAAAATAGAAGCAGTTATTAAAAGCCTCCCATCAAAAAAAAAAAAAAAAAAAAAAAAAAAAAAGCCCATGGTAGAGATGGTTTCAGCACAGAATCTTACCAGATTTTCAAAGAAGAGCTAATTCCAATACTCATCAAACTATTCTACAAAATAGAAAAAGAAGGAACATTGTCAAGTTAATTTTATAAGGCCACAGTCACCCTGATACATAAATTGCACAAAGACCCAACAAAGAAAGAATTTCAGACCAATTTCCTGGATGTACAAAAAATACTCAATAAAATATTTGCAAACTGAATCCAAGAACACATCAAAAATATCATCCACCATGATCAAGTAGGCTTCATCCTAGGCATGCAGAGGTGGCTCAGTATATGAAAATCCATCAACATGATCTACCATATAAACAAACTGAGAGAAAAGCACCACATGATCATCTGATTTAGAAGCTGAAAAAACATTTGACAAAAATCCAACACCCATTTCTGTTAAAAGTCTTAGAGAAATCAGGGATACAAGACCCATATCTAAAGGTGGGTTCCTTTTTCTGGGCTGAGAATCTGGTCACAGAGTTTTTTCTTCAGCCTTCTGGAGGCTAGCTGAGGAGGGCTCTGTCCTGAGAACAGGTCACAAGGAAGGCCTCCTGGGCAGGGAGGGAGCTTTCCAGTCAGATCCCACAGCTTGAGGGAGCACAGGGTGGCCATGTGCTTAGCCAGGATTGAGACAATGGGAGTCTTTGTCTCTTCCATTGGAGGAAGAGAGCCTCAGACTTGTAAAAGGCCAGGTAATCAACTGCACTTGGTTAAAGTAAAGACAGTCAAGATGCATTCCCTATAGTGAGTCAGGTCTCTCACTGAAAATCTGAGTAGTGCAGATTTAACTCAGCAGTCACTTTAAACTGAATGTGGGTACATGCATTTACTGTAATGACATGAAATCATATATCATTCGGAATATGTAGCAGTCAGTCTGAATTCTGATACCAGAAGAGATGAGAAGGATTAAGTCATATGATATGAAATAAAACCATGGCACAGACTTAGAATGTTTATATAAGGCTAGCATACTTTGGACTGTGGCACTGATGACACTGGGATGTGTGATGGTTGTTCTTGCTTGTCAACTTGACCACTTCTGAAATTAGCTAAAATATGAAAATGAGAACACATCTGTGAGGGATGTCTGCTTAATTTGAAGTGGGAAGAAGTACTTCCAATCTAACCTTTGAGGATTGTATTTAATTCATCTTAATACCTTTAATCCAGTTCTAATCTGGGCCATGCCTTCTTCTGGAAGCCCCTATAAGGACATGGAAGAAGGAGGCTTTTGATCTTTGCCTGCCTACTCTCACCTTGCAAACAAGCCCATTCCTTCACTTGCATTAGAGCCTACTTCTTCCAGCATAGACAGAAGACCAAGTGAGACATCCAGCCTCATGGACCGAACAACCACTGGATTCTTGGACTTTCTATTCATAGTCAGCCATTGTTGGATTAGCTGGACCACAGCTTATAAGTCATTCTAATCAATCCCATTCTATAAGTTCTGTTACTCTAGAGAAACACTGACTAGTACAGGGTGTGTTGGTATTTGTAGTCCATGAGCAATGGTGCTGTGGTTGTCTGCGCCTGAAGAGTCACAGACTTAGTCCTTTCAAAACCAAACTTTACACAGAAGGAAAATGTTTAAAAAATATTTGAGAGAGGAGCACAACAATTGATTTTCTCTTATAATATCCATTGACACATGAACAAATCAAAATTCTTCATCAAATCCAGCATGCAAATTTATATAAAAGTGTCATCTTCTTGATGGCATGACTGAAGGATGACCAAAAGGAATGCCACATTACCAACCTTCCTGATGGAGGAGGGGACAATGTTTCATGGATAAAATGTGAACCTTGCTTACACTAAGTTGATAAATGAATTATAAGAACTTGGATTTGAATATGAGCACATAATTCTCCAGTTTATTTTGCACATTCCTTTCAATGTATGGACAAGATTGATCCATGATAAAAGTCTAGTGTAAATCAAATGGAGCTCTAAGTGCTGTGACTGTCAAAACAATGATCCCAGCCTTGGAAGGAGGCAAAGGGGATGGCTACACATTCTCTCTGTATAGTGCCGCATCTGGTTTTCTCTTTGGTTGGTCCTTTTGTAGCTCCATAGGAGCAGTTTAGTTTGTAGATTTATGTCCAGTAGAAATGCATATAATTTATGCTCAATGGAATGGATAAGCCCAAGGATTATGTCTGGAGCTTTCTCTCCCAACATTAGCTAGTGTTTTGTTTAAATCTAACCAAGCAAGCTTTTAAATTGCCTTTATGTACATAACTTCTCAAATCATAATTATTCCCCCAGTAATTAATGAGTTGAGGGACGAAGATATAGCTTAGAGACAAAGCATCTGCCTAGCATGCTT
Organism: Acomys russatus; assembly: GCF_903995435.1. Taxonomy (NCBI): domain Eukaryota; kingdom Metazoa; phylum Chordata; class Mammalia; order Rodentia; family Muridae; genus Acomys; species Acomys russatus. Next base: position 14,588,759 of record NC_067137.1, on the reverse strand, counting down.
AGACATTGAGTTCCATCCCTGGCAAATGAAATATATATATATAAAAAGAGCTAAATAACCAATTGAATAAAATCTATGTTACATATTCACTCTTTGACAGTTGCTTACACTTTGAGTTTTTATACTTTAGAATATTGTCCTCTTAGCAAGTCATAGGTTACTTGGCAACGTTTCTTTAGTGGTACTGAAAATGATGCCCTGACCCCCAAAGAGGGCTAAACGGATTACGTTGCCACTTGAGCGTCAATCTGCATCTTGTTACGGGAAAGTAGTCCATAGCTCCTTCTTCTTATTATGAGACAGTGTCTCTCTATGCACCAGGCTATCCTTGAACTCATGAACCTCCCACCTTGGCCTTCTGACTGCTGGGGTTGCAGCCATGCACCTCTATGTCTGTCCATCCTAAGATGCTTTGAAAAAGCAGTGGTATGGAAACATTCTGCAGTAGACACTTGTCATTATTTCAACTGTGCAACCTCAGATACATACTCCTATGAAGCTATCTGTAATGTTTTTTAAATATATATATTCTGTATGTTTTCTGGCCTTCTTTGACACTGGGATGTGGATACATGGCATACTAGCCTAGACTAAATTAGAAACTAGTATCTCAAGAATATAGACTTCAGGGAATTCTCTCTGGGGATGGCGCTGCCTGTGGTGAGACGGGATAGTCCTCAGATTATCCATGGCTGAGGTGAGAGGACAGAGAAGCTCCTGGGATGAGGTGGTGAGGTGCCATTAATCCTGTGCCTGATTGGACAGCCTGGATCCTCTGCAGTGACACAGTCTATGGTCACCTCTCCAGCTACCATGGAAATGTGAACCCACTCACCCCTAATCTTCTCTGATTGGCTGGAACGAGGTGCTTGTGCCAATGAACACAAACTGGAATAGAAAAAGACTGAGAATGTCAATAGTGTTTGGTGTTTGGAAGGCAACTTGGTTTTCTACCTACCCAGGTATTTTGGTGTCTCAAAATTGAGATGTGACGTTTTAAGGATGCCCAAAGACCTAGCAAAATAGAAATGTTGCAGAGGATTTATCTCTGCAACCCATTTTCCTTTGCCGTAGGCATGGAACTTGGGGAGCCTACCCCCTTTGCCAAAGTGTTCAAGGCCAGTTCAACACTTTTGTAAATCAGTGCTGTAAGCAGACAGGTCAAAGATAGCCAACGAGGGCTTGTGGAGGACTAAAGAGAGCGAGGAGGACCCAGTGTTCTTAGATTTTCTCAAGTTCTCTGACTATTCCTGTCATTCACTATAATGCATGCTCTCAGGAGGCTGGTGGCATAGTTGAAGGATACTGCATTTAAAATGACTCCTTGGCTTCAGTGGTGATCTTAAGGTCCCCAAGTGTCTCCCAGAGCTAGGAGATTATTCCTGGCATCTGAAATATCATTGTTATCCTGTGGTTAAGGGGTAAGGACTTATTTGGCCATGGAATACATTTTTGGGTAAGTTAATCCTGTAGCAAGCCTAGGAATAAAGGATGCAGTTCTTGGGGTATGATTAGAGTTCAGGCAGTTAGCATCAGGGCTATGGGGACGAGCCACTACACTTGGAGGGGCCAATATTACACTCATATTAGAAACCATGAGTTCACTTAGTGTTAAGATGTCCTGATGATCCTTAGGCTTTATAGAATCCAGTTCACTAAATAACCAAAAGATTGGGGTTGGACACCAGCAACACATTTTACTGATTTAAACAGTGTGGGTACAACCATTTATTGGACACAGGCAAAGTACTGACGTTTGGTTAAAACCGAGTGCTGTGTCATTGTGAAACAAAGATCTGGGGAAACATAAACCCCAGATCTCTGGGATTGCTTTATCACAAACATCCAAACCTTCTGCTACCACTGGGAAAATAGGAACAGACTTCCAATAGAAACACAGTTCTAGAAGGAACATCTATTTGAAAACTACAATTTGCAGAAAGAACAGTAAGCATGCATCTAGAAATTGGTGAATATCCTCTATATAATTAATACAGCTTAATGAAAAGAGACAACATTAAATTATACTAAAAATTAAGATAAAGACTCCTGCTGCAGAAATGACAGAGCCATGCATATAAATACACTGCCTTTTCTTAAATAATAACTTCATCTATTCCTGGGTAAAAGCAAAATGTAAATTTATATCTTTTATTTACTTACTTTTTTTCTCATCAAGGTTACTAGAAATTATCAATGTCTTTGATGTTTAAGCATTTGTTCATTTAGAAGTATTTTTTGTTTGTTTTTACAATCTCTCTGAAAATAGCTGATGGAGCATCAAGAATGTTAAGGACTACAGATAAGCAAAGACCAGATAATAAAGTGTTTTTGGATTATGTTAGGGAAAATTGACATTCTACAGGTGCAGTGGGGTAATTGTTGCAACAGTTTAACTAAGACATGAACAGTTGTATTTTATAGTTATAACTATCATTAAGACAAAGCTGGGAGGAACAAAAAATGAATGCAAATAAATGCACTGTGTCAGCTCACAGTTAACTGAAAGGCTTCATGAGAAGTGTAGGCAGTGAAATAAACTTAGGCAAGTGTCAGCTTGTGTGTGTGTGTGTGTGTGTGTGTGAGAGAGAGAAAGAGAGAGAGAGAGAGAGAGAGAGAGAGAGAGAGAGAGAGAGAGAGAGAGAGAGAGAGAGAGAGAGAGAGAGAGAGAGAGAGCGCTCAGATTCTGGCTTCCAGTAAGTTGTCCGGTGGTGCCAATCAATACTATATGTTACTAGAGACAGGACTGAGGTGATGTAAATGACAAGTTCAGTGATTCAAAGGCTCAGCTGCAACTATTTACAGCACATGCAAGTCACAATGTTGCAAAGGCTGTCTCATACATTAACTTCTGAATAGAGATCTAAGTAAAAATGTGAGTTTTAAATCAAAATTGTCTGGGTTTTGATGGAGTATTAAAAAAAAAACCACATAGACAGAAGGCTGGGAAGAGCTAGCAAAATGGCTGCAGACAAGAAGGAGTGTGTGTGTCTATCTGCAAAGCAGGCTGAGAGCCAGCAGACAAATCGGGACCAGAGGTGTCATACAGGCAGGAAGGAAAGAGTGACAGGGGTAGAGGGGGACTGAGAAGTTGGCACTTAATTGAGCAGTTGGGCTCTTTGCCTGAGTTGTCACTAGGAAAGAGTTCTGAACATTAGCCAGCCATGTCTCACCCTCTTCCTTTCCAGCATCCCTCCTCTTCTGATTTCTTTTTTTCTTTTCCTTCTCCTGTCTTCTCTTCATCATTTCTTCTTAGATCTCCCAAACTCTTATGACCAAGAGAAGGTTTTGGAGACTCAACTCCATCTCTCAGATCCCATGTTTTCTTTATGTAGTGACAGTTGGATGTATTCAAGACAGTTTCTTATCCAAATTCAACTTCTCCTACCTTCTGCAGGTGACTAATTCTAGGATAAGCTTTGAGGGACAGAAGGGTTCCTGGGTCATGAGGAAATCAGCAGGGAAAGGAAGAATCCTTTGAGTATTCTAATGCCAGGATTTAGCAGGGGCAGTGGGGGGCCGTGCAGACTTGGACATCAGATCTGGGTATAAGAAGGATTCCTGAGTAGTAAGAAGAGAAAGGAGGTGAGCAGGAATAGGTCAAATAGAGTTCCAAGATGGTGGTGCCTATCACGCACTGTATCTGATCTACTGCACAGAGACCAACGACCAGACTGGGATCCACAGACTACAACAACTGGAGGACACTAGGTGAGTGGGGTCCTGCACAGTGCAGACCACAGGCGGGTCTGACCCAGGGTCAACCAACAGCCCACAGAGGTCCTGAACCCACTCTCCAGACTTTGGAATGGAACCCACCTGCGACTGCAGCCAGCCTCTATAGCCCAGGCTCAGTGTGTGGGATGGTGGAACACCAGAGCTCCTGGCCTAGGCAAATCTCAAGAAAACAGGTGAATATGTCCTCAGACACCCCTATCCACCCCACGCCAGTCCACAGAGATCCCCAGAGGTCTCAGGGAAGCCCACGGTGCCCAGCCACAGCACATGTGGTTTGAACAGGTCCACACCAGAGCCAGGCAGCCAGCTTCAGTGGACCAAGCCTGCAAAATTGGGCTGATAGAACCTGGCCTGGAGAGTTCCCATGGCTGCCAGGGACTCGCAGGCTCAAGGGAGAAGCTGGATTGCCCTGAGGGGTCTGGAAGGGGCTCTGAATTGTGGCCACAGCTCAGTGGGACTGAACCACCAAAGATGTGCAATCTAGATTAGTCCCCTATCTAGGCTGGTCCTGGCAAGAACCTTACTACAGGCCATAGTGGTCTGGGCCTGGACAATCGGGCAGATAAAGCCCAGCCTGGACAGTCCCCACAGCCCAGCAGGGACTCCCACACTCTTGGGAGAAGCTGGACAACCCTGAGGAGTCTGGACAGGGTCTGAACTGCTACCACAGCTCAGTGGGGGCAGAACCACCAAAGTCCTGCTGTTTGAACAGATTCAAGCAGGAACCTATCTACCTGACACAGCAGTCTGTGTCTACATAGTTGGGCAGTTAAAACCTGGCCTGGACAGTCCTCATGGCCCAGGGGGTCTCCCATAGGCTTGGGAGAGGCTGGACTGCCCTGAGGGGTGAGGACAGAACATTAAACAGTGGCCTCCAACACAGCTGGTTTGAATCCCCTCAGTAGTATGAACAGGATCACGCAGAAGCGTACCTCTGTTGACCCAGTCAGGAGCTTAAGGTGTAGAGCAAAATCCCGTGGAGCAGAAACCAGGCCACCTCCTGGTTCCAGGGAAGAACTCCCTGATCCCCACAGGCAAGGGCACGCGACCTATAATCACTCATGAACTGTCCACTCTCAATGACCAGTGAAGGACACCAGAAGTTACCACCCAACATCAGAGATAGCAAGATGACTAAAGGACAGCGTAAGAATGCAAACAACAAAACCCAAACAACTCAGCATCTTCAGATGCCAGATATCCCAAAGAAAGCAACCTTGAGACCTCAAACATAATCAAAATACAAGAAAATGACCTCAAATACTTAGTAATGGAGATGATAATGGAGGAAATGAATAAAATCCATAATCAAATGCATGAAGACACAGCCAAAGAGGCGGAAGACATAAAAGAGGCCTACAGGAAAATACAAACAACCAGATGAAGGAAATCAATAAAACAATTCAAGATCTGAAGATGAAAATGGAAACAGTGAAAAAACACAGACAGAAGAAAAACGGGAATAAGAGACCTTAGAGAAGAAAGTAAGCAACACAGAGGTGAGCTTCTCTAACAGAATCCAAAAAATGGAGGAACAAATCTAGGGACTAGAAGATACAGTCATAGAACTCGAAGCAACCATCAAATAAAATGCTAAATCTGAAAAATTCCTGGCACAAAATATCCAAGAAATCAAGAACACAATGAAAAAACAAAACTTGAGAATAATAAGCATTGAGGAAAGAGAAGACACTTGATTTCAAGGCACAGAAAATATCTTCAATAAAATCATAGAAGAAAAATTCCCCAATTTAAAAAAGGAGATGCATATAAACATATAAGAGGCCTTTAAAACACCAAATAGAATAGACTAGAAAGGATAATCTTCCCACCACATAATAATAAAACACAAAATATACAGAACAAAGAAAAATATTAAGAGCAGCAAGAGAAAAAGGCCAAATAACATGCAATGGCAAACCTATCAGAATTACACCTGACTTCTCAGCAGAGACCATAAAAGCCAGAAGGGCCTGCAACCTGAAGAGACCACAGATGCCAGCCCAGACTACTATACCCAGAGAAACTATCAATAGCCATTGAAGGATAAAACAAAATATTCCATGACAAAAACAAATTTAAACAATTCCTTTCCACAAAACCACCTTTACAGAAGTTACTAGAATTAAAACTCCACCCCAAAGGGACAAACCACAACCAAAACTACACAGGAAATAGATAACTACACCATCACAAAAACACAACCAGACAAACTCTCTACTGTAACAAACATCAAAAATCAAGAAACTTAACAGTACCTGGTCATTAATATCTATCAACATCAATGGGCTCAATTCTCCAATAAAAAGACACAGACTAACTGAATGGATGCAGAAACAAGATCCAAAATTCTTCTGCATTCAAGAAACACATCTCACCTACAAGGACAGACATTGCCTCAGGGTAAAAGGCTGGAAAAATATTTCAAGCAAACAGTCACAAGAAGCAAGCTGATGTAGCTATTTTAATATCTAATAAAATGGAATTTCAACCAAATTAATCAAAAAAGATGAGGAAAGACATTTCATACTGATCAAAGGTAAAATCAACCAAAAGTACATCACAATTCTGAACATCTATGATCCAAATACAAAGGCACTCATGTTTGTAAAAGAATTATTAACAAAGCTTAAACCACACATCGATCCCCCCACTTTCACTGAAGGATAGGTCGTTGAAACAGAAACTAAGGTGAGAAACAGCATCATTAACCAAAGACATGAATCAAATGGATCTAACAGATATTTATAGAACTTTTCACCCAAACACAAAGGATTATACCTTTTTCTCAGCACCCCATGGAACCTTCTCCAAAATTGATCACATAGTAGGTCACAAAGCAAGCCTCAACAGATAGAAGAAGATTGAAATAATACCTTGTATCTTACCAGATCACCATAGTCTAAGACTGGACTTCAACAACAACAGAAATAACAAAACGCCTACACACACGGAAACTAAATGACTCTCTACTTAGTGACACCTGGGACAGGGAAGAAATAAAGAAAGAAATTAAGGACTTCCTGAAATTCAATGAAAATGAAGGAACAACAAATCCAAATTTGTGGGACACATTGAAAGTGGTGCTAAGAGCAAAATCCATAGTACTTCGTGCCTTTAAAAAGAAATTGGAAACATCCTACATAAGCTACTTAACAACACATCCGGAAGCCCTAGGGAAAAAAAAGAATCGGAAACATCCAAGAGGAGTAGACATCTGGAAATAATCAAACTCAAGGCTGAAATCAATAAATTAGAAATAAAGAGAACAATTCAAAGGATCAACAAAACCAGAAACGAAAAAGGAGACATAACAACAGACACTGAAGAAATACAAATAATCATAAGATCCTACTTTAAAGGTATTTATGCCACAAAATTTGAAAATCTAAGGCAAATGGTCAATTTTCTTGATCAATTCCACTTGCCAAAATTGAATCAACATCAGATAAACAAATTAAATAGTCCTATTTCTCCTATAGAAATAGAAGCAATCATTGATAGTCTCTCAACCAAAAAAAGCCCAGAGCCATATGTTTCCAGTGCAGAATTCTAGCAGACCTTCAAAGAAGAACTAATACCAATACTCTTCAAGCTATTCCAAAAGATAGAAATGGATGAAACATTACCAAATTCATTCTTTGAGGCCACAGTCATGTTGATACCTAATCCCCACAACGACACAACATAAAAGAGAATTTCAGACCAATTTTTCTTATGAACATTGATGCAAAAATACTCAATAAAATAATTATAAAATGAATAAAAGAACATATCAAGGATTTCATTCACCAGTAGGCTTCATTCCAGGCATGCAGGGATGGTTTAATATAAAGAAATCCACAATATAATCCACCATATAAACAAACTGAAAGGAAAAATACATTATAAACTCCTTAGATGCATAAAAATCATTTGACAAAATCAAACACCCATTCATATTTAAAGTTTTGGAGAGACTGGGAATACAAGGCACATATCTAAACATAATAAAGGCTGTATACAGCAAGCCGATAGCCAAGACTGAATTAAATGGAGAGATACTCAAGGAAATTTCTCTAAAATCGGGGACCAGACAAGGCTGCCCACTTTCTCCATATCTCTTCAATATAGTTCTTGAAGTTCTAGCCAGAGCAATAAAACGACAAAAGGAGATCAAGGGGATCCAAATGGGAAAGGAGGAAGTCAAATTATCCCTATTTGTAGATGATATGATAGTATACATAAGTGACCCACAAAATTCCACCAGAGAACTCCTACAGCTGATAAACACCTTCAGCAAATTGGCTGGATACAAAATTGACTCTAAAAAGTCAGTAGCTTTCCTATATACTAATGATAAACACGCAGAGGAAGAATTTAAGAAAACAACACCCGTCAAGATAGCCACAAGCAACATAAAATATCTAGGAGCAACTAACTAAACAAGTGAAGGACTTGTTTGGAAAAAACTTCAAATCTCTGAAGAAAGAGATTGACGTTGATATCAGAAGATAGAAGGATGTTCCTTGTTTGTGGATCAGGAGAATTAACAGTAAAAACGGCCATCTTACCAAAAGTAATTTACAGATTCATTGCAATCCCTATCAAAATACCAACACATTTTTAAAGACACTGAAAGATCAATTCTCAACTTCATATGGAAGAACAAAAAACCCAGATTAGCTAAAATAATCCTATACAATAAAAGATCCTCTGGAGGAATCCCAGTACATGATTTCAAGCTGTACTATAGAGCAAAAGTAATTAAAACAGCATGGTACTGGCACAGCAGTAGGCTGGTTGATCATTGGAATCAAATTGAAGACCCAGAAATGAATCCACACACATATGGTCACTTGATTTTTGACAAAGAAGACAAATCTATTCAATGGAAAAAGGATAGCATCTTCAACAAATGGTGCTGGTCTAACTGGAGGTCTACATGTAGAAAAATGCAGTTGGGCCCGTATTTGTCACCATGCACAAAACTCAAGTCCAAGTGAAGTAAAGACCTCAATATAAAACCAGAGATACTAAATTGGTTAGAAGAAAAAGTGGGGAAGAGCCTGGAACACATTGGCACAGGAGACAACTTCCTGAACAGAACACCAATGGCCCAGGCCTTAAGGTCAACCAGTAATAAATGGGACCTCATGAGGCTGAGAAGCTTCTGTAAGGCAGGAGACACTGTCAACAAAACAAAGCAACAGACTACAGACTGGGAAAAGATCATCACTAACCCTACTTCTGACAAAGGTCTAATATCCAAAATATATAAAGAACTCAAGAAATTAAACACCACCTAACCAAATAATCCAATTGAGAAATGGGACTCAGAACTAAACAGAGAATTCTCAACAGAGGAATATCAAATGGCTGAGAAACACTTAAAGAAATGCTCAATGTCTTTAGTTATCAGAGAAATGCGAATCAAAATGACTCTGAGATTCCATCTTACACCCATCAGAATGGCTAACATCAAAAATTCAAGTGACACCACATGTTGGTGAGGATGTGGAGAAAGAGGAAGATTCCTTCATTGCTGGTGGGAATGCAAACTAGTATAACCACTTTGGAAATGTATCTGGTACCATCTCAGAAAACTGGCAATAGGGCTTCCTCAAGACCCAGCTATTCCAATCCTTGGAATATACTCATAAAATGCTCCACCACGAACAAGGACATATGCTCAACCATGTTCATAGCAGCCTTATTCATAATAGCCAGAACCTGGAAACAGCCTAAATGTTCCTCAGTTGAATGCATAAAGAAGCTGTGACACATTTATACTATGGAATACTACTCAGCTATTAAAAAACAAGGAAATCCCGAAGTTTGTGGACAAATGGGTTGAACTAGAAATGATCAGACTGAGTACGTTAACCCAGAAGCAGAAAGACTCACATGGTATATACTCACTTATAATTGGGCACTAGCCCAAAAGGCATGTCCTATGAAAGTCTTTACTTACCAGGAGATTGGGATAGATGTGAGGACATACCACTGGTACTCTAGGTAAGAGAAATATAGGATACAGGGAAATAGAAGGATCCAGAGGATCCTAGAAACCTAAAAGAAGAACATCATGATGGGTGGATCAGGGCCCAGTGGGTCTGCTCAAACTATTGCACTAAACCAAGGACAATACAATAGTAAACATCGAATCCCTACTCTGATCTAGCCAATGGACAGGACATTCTCCACAGTTATGTGGAGAGTGGCCACTGACTCTGACATGAACTCTGGTGCCCCATATTTGACCGCCTCCCCTTGGTGGGGAGGCCTGGTGGCACTCAAAGAAAGTATAAGCAGGCTACCAAGATGAGACTTGATAGCTTATGATTGTATAGTCAGGGAGGAGGTCTGCCTTGGTCATATATCTAAGAGAAGGGAATAGGACGAAATCATGAGGGAGGGAGGAACAGCAGTATACAAGTGATAGAATAACAATTGAGTTGTAATCTGAATAAATTAAATATTAAAATAAATAAATAAATAAATAAATACCACACATACACAAAAGAAAGAAAGAAAGAAAGAAAGAAAGAGGACAAATAGACCAAAGAAAGAAAGAAAGAGGACAAATAGACCACAGAAATAAAGAAAGAAAGAGGACAAATAGACCAAAGAAAGAAAGAAAGAGGACAAGTAGACCAAAGAAAGAAAGAAAGAGGACAAATAGACCAATTAAGAGCCAGCAACAGAACATATGTAAAGTGAAGATAAGTGTTCAGAAGCACAAGTGTTGAAAGAAGGGAGAAAACTAACTCTGGAGATTGTAAAACCAGGGAAGCTTGATTGTAGCAGTCAGGCTGGCAGACAAGGCTGGGGAGAAGCCACAGGCCCATCGGCTTTTCTTCCAGAGAACACAGACAAAGACTTCTCTCTGCTTTTGCTTTGAACTTCTCTGTTTGGGCCATTTTCTACATCCCTGTTTTCTATGTATTCATATGTTCATCCACCGTCTTATTCAGCAAACATTTGCTGAACATTCACCATGCACACAGATGAAAAGACAGCCTCCTTGCCTTTAGAGCTTAGACTAGTCACCCACAGGCCTCCGAACTTCCTGCGATTAGCGAAATCAGGCACAAATCCTGTTGACATCCTGCAGGAGATGTCATCATGGGTCACTGAGGAACAAACTTCAGTGACTCTGTCATCATAGGCTCAGGTGCCCTTTCTTTGAGAAACGTGGGAATGCCCATCTTCTCTGCTGAGTGTTCCCTTACAAAGTCTTTGGGAATAGTGTCCCTTGGACATACATGTTAGGTTTTTGACCTCTTGTTCAGAATCTCTCAGCCATGTATTTTGTCCTAGTCCTTAATATGTTGCACATTTCCGGCTTAATGTCTCCCTCTGTCTTAGGATATTTTATCTCATAAAGTCATTAACTTTCAGACTTAAAATGAACAGTTCATCTCTTTGTCTGTTTCTTCTTCACTGGAAAAAAGTAAAAAAAAAAAAAAAAATCAATGAAATTCTAACCTTCTTGCCTCTGGCCAACTCAACGACACTGATTGACGAAGTGGTTGAGAACGATTAATGAAATAATGTCACTTTATAAACAAGGATTAAATCCCCTGATGTCTTTTTGTAATTACAGGCAACAAGAATCTGACTCTTATAAATTCAAAGTTAAACATTCAAGTCTGCTGATAATTGAGCATTTTAAGTTAGTAGAAAAACATATTCTGGGAAACAAACCAGTACATCTAGAAAGCCATACGAGTTTATTAAGTACTTTAAAGGGTATATGGTTTGCAGTATTTAAGTGAGTACAGACAAAAATCTACTGTTTGGGTAGCCTTTGATTTTCCTCAGGGAGAAATTTTGTTTAAAATTCTGTCCTTTGAGAAAGTCAGAAAGAGAAAGTTGCCTTAATCCCGAACAAAGCTTCAAAATGATATTAAGCAGAAATGGTATGCTTGTGAGCTTAAAACTTGATAACTTGTGAACAGTTTATGGCTATGATTTCAAGCATTCAGTTATGCCTGATATTAATTAAGAGGGATACTATGTGCTTTCCTCCCAGAATATAAAATTCAAAGGCCAAGTGGATACGTAATCTAAAATTAGCAAGACATACAAGTGTTGATCAAAGGGGCTTATCAATGCATGACTACCTTCAGTGTGTACAGACATTAAATGGGCCTCTTATTTTTCTCTACTTCTACTGGAGGACTATATGATGGACATTTGACACAAAAAATGATCACAAAAGAGATGAAAAGTATGAGACACTACAAAAGCCATGCTCCAGGAACAGTACACAAGTTTGAAACTCTTCGTTTGTTTGTTTGGTTGGTTTTTGGTTTTTTTGAGACAGGGTTTCTCTGTATAGCCTTTGACGTCCTGGACTCACTTTGTAGACCAGGCTGGCCTCAAACTCAGAGAGGTCTGCTTGCCTCTGCCTCCCTGAGTGCTGGGATTACAGGCGCATACCACCATGTCTGATAAGTTTGAAGCTCTTAAGCATCCTAGTTTGTAAATGTTGTTTTTTACTTCCTCAGATGAGGGGATGAGATGGGAACTGTTTCCAAGCCTCTCTAGTTCTTTCCGAACTCTTGCTGGCTGGTTCAACTCAGCTGTTCTAGCCCAAACTCCTCTCCAAGATGACTGATTCAAAGCTTGGCTTCTGACTGAACTGCTCTGTCTGGCCTCAAACTAATTCTGGTAATTTGTTCTAATCTTCTGTTTCCTTCTGTCTTCAACTGTGTCCAGCTTGTTCTCTCTGCACCTGTCTCTGTATAAAGAACTCTTGGTTTAAAAACTCTCTCTCTCTCTCTCTCTCTCATCTCCTCTTTCTCTGCCTCTGTCTCTCTCTGTCTCCCCCCTTCCCTCTTTCTCACTCCCCCCCACAATCGTCCGCTGCTCCTAAGTAGTCTCTCTTTCCTGTCCTGTTTTTATGAGAGTTGAGCGTATCCTATCTCTGACTCATTCTGTCAAATCTTTCTTTGATTTGTCATTTTGCCCCCTCCCCCAAATTAAGCATCAATTTCAAACATGGCTGCTTTCTTCTATAAACTAACCTTATCTTCATTGTTTGGGATTAAAAAGGGGTTTGAGAAAGTTTGAACTTGATTTTGTAAATTGGCCTCTGTTTTTTACTCTCTTGGACTCAACAATGAAAGCAAGATGGCATACTGAGGAGAAAGGAAACAGAACAGAATGGATCTGGCCAAACAGAACAAACAGAGGTAACATTTGCACACAGTTACAGACAGCATCTTTTCATTTAATGAGGGGCCAGATGCCAGTGCAACACAGTCTCTGTCTGCTTCTCTGTGCTCTGAGGCTGGCCTTGGAGGCCTCAGTTGCCCTAGAACCCCAGGAATTTGGGTTGGTCTAGTGGGAGACCATATGACCACTTCTGTTGGGTCGCACCTCCCACCTAGCTTCCTCCCGCTATGGCTGCTGCTTTCCCTGAGTTCTGGTTCTATTTCCTATGCTCTTCTTTGGACAATGGGGCTAATAGCTGTGCCATGCTAGTCTTTGTGTTCCACAAAAACCACTTAAGATTTCTCTATGCCCACCATACCTTTGCAAAGTTCACACTAATAATCTCTTTCATCTTAAAAGAAAAAGAAACTCACAAAGATTCATTTATCTCACTTTATGGGTGTGAGTGTTTTGCCTACATGCATGCATGTGTACCATGTGTGTGCCTGGTGATCACAAAGGCCAGAAGGTAGCACTGGATCACCTGTAATTAGAGCTATGGATAGTTATGAGCTTCTGTGTGCTTGTTGGGAACTGAACCAGGGTCCTCTGAAAAGCAGCAAGTGCTACAAGTCATCTCCTTAGCCCAGCACACTCCTTCATAAACCCTGGCTGAACGGACTATTTGTTTCCTGCTATGGTCCTAATTAAAGGATGCCAATTGCATGCCTGATGGATTCAGAAACTTTAATGAAATCCTCTAATGGTTGCTAATGGTTACGGCGAGGGCCTCTTACATCTCTCCATATTTTAGGATTAAATGCTTGCCTAGCTCTGCTTCCGGTGTCATCTGACAGCAAGCACTCAACCATGCTTCTCTCAATGCTTTTGATTACAGAAGCTCGTTTTTATGTTTGCTTGACAGAGGGGACTCTGAGCCATCCTGTCTTTCCTTGGCTTTGGCTGGGCAGACATTTGTAATACACACTACACTGAAGCTCTGAACCTGACATAGACTCCTTGGTAGTGGCTCTTTTGTTCTATGTTGTACCTAACCCTGCCATGGCAGAGGAATTTTATGCTTTCCAATTCAGATTCAGCAATTTGAATCTGCCTGTGCCAAATTAATAATGAGGAAATGAGATTGAAACCACAAAATCACCTGCTAACCAACATTTACTGAAATAAAGTCTCAAGATACAGTGTTAATTCAAGCCTCCGACACATGCCAGGTGTGAAAAATGAGCCTTCTGTGCCATAGAGGTGGACAGATTCTGACCTTATGGGAAAAGGAAACGGCCAATCTCAAACCTCAGCTCTTTCCAAAAAGGAAAGCTGTGTCTTCTGGCTTGAGACCAAATTGCCTGGCTTGGGGTCTGTTGCAGGATCCTGTATTATTAATCTCTATGGCATTTTGCCATAAAACAAGGGCATACACACAAATCTATGGTGTGTTAATGTTTTCAGGTAAATTGAAGTTTAAATTAATGGATCAAAATATATGCCTATTCAGATGTCATAAACATGCTGCAAATTAATAACCAGATCCATATACCTTTGTGAGTAAAACTTCTGGCTAGAGAAATACCTCTGTGGGAAAAGTGCTCACTGCACAAGTGAAAACACCTGAATTCAAATCCCTAGAATCCCTGCAAAGCTGGGCATGGCAGTGGCCACATGTAATCCCACCATGTGTGCAGTAAAATGGAGCACACAGGCAGAGAGGTCACTAGAAGTTGACTGGCCAGCGAACATGGTGCACACACGGGTGAATGACGAAAAGGCCATATCTCAAATGAGCACTGACACCCAAGATTGTCTTCCTGGCCTTCATGTATACTGTGGCACACATCACACACACACAGGACATACAGCATACATATACATGTATGTATTTTTTTTTTGAAAAAGGAGTCAAAGGCTGTTCTTCCAGAGAACCTTGGTTTGGTCCCCTGGACCTACACGGCGGCTCACAGAAATCTGTAGCTCTAGTCCTGGGAGATTCAATGTCCTCTTCTGGTCTCTGAGGGCACTTCAAATATGCGCTGCACAAACGCACATGCGGGCAAAACACCCATGAGCACATTAAACAAAACAAAACAAGAGAGAATAAACATTATTTAAGATATGAGGATATACTTTCCCAAACAGACTCTAGTCACTAGAATTGGTGATGAATGTCTCGGCCTCTGGTTTCTTTCAGACTAGCCATGCCTGTGCCAATGAAACATAAAAGCAGGTGGCACTCTTGGGTAGAAGCTTTATGTGTAAGTGTGCAATGTGCCACATGATCTTTCTGCCATAACCAAGCAAGGCCTCTGTTGAGGTGCTTCCTCTCATAGCCTAGGCCTTTACGTGAGGTTGAGGGGACCATTGCTAGCCAACTTGAAGCAAGCATGCTGCATGAACACAACATGGCTTTGTTACGTAGAGCAAATGAAATTCTGGAGTCGCCTCCTGTGCAACTGAGTCTATACACAAAGTAACAAGATTCTAAAAAAAAAAAAAAAAAGTCACCTTAAGACACACACAAAAAATCTAAACCCATAAAAACACCGAGTGAGATGCAACGTCTTCGGGAGTTGCATTTCTCATGAAGAGCTAAACGGGACATAAATCTAATGACAAGGGATAATTCATAGATATTACAGATATAAATAACTTTTATGAGAGTGGGTTGTAAACCCAAACTGCAATGGCTATAAAGTCTCATCATCTAGGGCAGTCTTATGCACTGTGCGCTAATTCTGTAAGATGCACCAACCCATTTGTGGCTTCAGCTTTGTTTGCCAGGGGAATTCTCAGTGACTGATGGGTAGGGGTCCACTTGCTGCCTTAAGCTCTGGTGGAGAGCAGGGGATGGAGGCGAGGGCAGTGGGAAGGATTTTGGACTCTCCGTGTCTCTTTCATAAGTCAATGCCATCCCTATTTTCTGAGCAACATACTTCTTGGATCCTCAAATGGTTCCAACCATGCATCTTTGTTGCAAATGATCACAACAGCCAAGCAGTAACAAGCTTCGTGCAGTATTTCTGGTCTATGTACTTGCAGTGCAGGGGTTCTTGGCTCGGGTTTGTGTGGCTCACTATTTGCTTTTCTCGCCCCCTCTTCTCTTTCTTCATTCCACTAAGCCACATAATTAAGGTGAAGATATATGACCTGGAGAGTGTCTGGACTGGGTGGAGATGGTGGCCATTGCCTCTGTTTTGAGGATAGTAGGAGATTCTTGTTTGTTGATGAACCATCTGGTTGTTGTTGTTGTTATTATTATTATTATTATTTTAAAATAGTTTATTAATTTATTCATATTACATCTCAATTGTTATCCCATCCCTTGTATCCTCCCATTCCTCCCTCCCTCCCATTTTCCCCTTACTCTCTTCCCTTATTATTATTTTTTAAACACTAAGTAACAAAAAGCTTGCTCCCATAACCCTCCTCCAGTCAGTTCCTAGTCCTAGGAGCTAGGTTCTGTGGGAAAGTGCCACAGACAGTTCAAAGTAACCCAGTGAGACTTGGGAGTGTTTTCAGTAAAGCACCAAGTTTGATTTTCTTTGGGCTGTCTGTTGCAAAGCTCAGGGGACAAAAGTGAATGGGTGGATAGTTTCAGGGGAAAAATGCAGAAATATTCTCTGTAATGAAAAAGGTTAACACTCCAGAGATCAATTGCCCTAAAAGCTGCTACTGCTTCTGAATATAAGCCTAAGTTCTGGAATATTCTTTTGGGTCCCTCCCAATGTTTGGTTACATCATTTAATTACTGAGTCCTGTAAGAGAGTTCACAGATATTCTTTCAATAGTCCATTGCACACCATGAGAGTGCCATATTTTAGTAGGTACTACTTCTGCTCCAATAATGGGAAAGCAGTGTGACCACAGATAGTTAGCTCTTATTTACGTCTCAGCTTCTGACAGGACCTTGGATGGCTGTGCTAAGAGGGTAGAGACTCTAACGCTTGTGGCTTAGTTGTAAATTCTCACTTTGGAGAGATGATGGAATTTTCTAATTGGAACATCAGGCATAGCTTCCTCAGCCCCAGCTCCTACAGCTGTATGAAGCATTTATTCAGTACTTGCCTGAACTCATGTGAAATAAGAAGACCACAGCTTGCCATATCCTGCCACAAGCCCCTCCTTTACTACATTGGACAGATGTATATAATTTTTTTGTTTATGTTTCATGCCCATCACTAAGCTGTATTATTTTCTTGTCAGCCTGGAGAGGCCAAAAGCTAGAGCCTAGAGAAGACCTCAGGAGAGGAATTCATCGGATATGCTGAGGAATAAAAAAGATTTCAAAAGTGAACAATACTTAGAGATACAAAGGGTCTCATAGTTGAGCCAGAAGTCAGAGGGGCTGGAAAAAACTGTGCCCATTTTAAGAGATGAGAGATCTCACGTCATCACCATCATCATCATTATTACTCTGTTTGTTTGTTTGTTTGTTTGAGACAGGGTCTCACGCCATTCCCTGGATATCTTGGAACTTATTTGTAGAGTAGGTTGTCCTGGAAATCACAAGGATCTGCCTGCCTGTTTCCTGTGTCCAGTGAGTAAAGGCATACATCACTATATGCAGACTATCACTATAGTATTATTTTTATTATTTCTACATCGGCCTAACACAGTGCTTGGTACTTACAGCAAGCTTAGTCATTCTCATAAAAAAAATAATCAATGTTTCTCATTGGCTCAGGTTGCTAAATGACAGAGATGTTTTGAGATGAGAATGTCTTTTTTTTTTTTTTTTTTTAATTAATTATTCTTGTTACATCTCAATGTTTTATCCCATCCCTTGTATCCTCCCATTCCTCCCCCCCCCCCCATTTTCCCATTATTCCCCTCCCCTATGACTGTTCCTGAGGGGGATTACGTCCCCCTATATATTCTCATAGGGTATCAAGTCTCTTCTTGGCTACTTGCTGTCCTTCCTCTGAGTGCCACCAGGTCTCCCCCTCCAGGGGACATGGTCAAATGTGAGGCACCAGAGTATGTGAGAAAGTCGTATCACACTCTCCACTCAACTGTGGAGAATATTCTGACCATTGGCTAGATCTGGGAAGGGGTTTAAAGTTTACCTCCTGTATTGTCCTTGGCTGGTGCCTTAGTTTGAGCGGGACCCCTGGGCCCAAATCTGCTCTACAAGTAGAACAATATGATGAGAATGTCTTTTAGAAAGAAAAAACAATGGTGGAGAAACTATGGCTAAGGAGTCCTTTGGGAGACTGAGCAGGAGGCCAGTTACATGCTGGACAAAAACGGTCCAGGAGGTCTGTCTCCCTGTCCAGGCTGAACTGAATATCCATGTCCTGGAAAGAGAAGAAGGTTAATGACCCAGAGGCAGGGGCTTGGCTGGAAATAACCCCGGTGACAACAGTAAGCTTCTCAGATGGGGACTAACACTCACCCTTCCACTCCACCTCCATCACAGAAAAGCTTAGGCCAGAGAGCAAAGTCCCTGAAAGTGGTTGCAAAGTCAAGTTCTGCTCTGTGTTATTTATTCTGTGATGACCCACATTCAGCAAATGTAGAGAAATTCTTCATTCCCACTCCTTATATGGCATCGCAGGAGAAATTTAAAGCCTGTGTAGGTCTTTTTTTTTTTTTTTTTTTAGGAGAGAACCCTTTTTCTGCACAATCAAACACCATCTTAGAATATTTAACTTAGGAAAATTAAACCCCTCGCGATCTGTTCGAGCATTGCAGGCTGGTGGCCTCACCCCTAGATTTCTGTTGATTGTTGAGTGAAGGCAGGTGACTCTCCATCACACAGGGCTGTTTTGTTCAGACTGAGTTAGCTGATGTTCTGTGACAAGTAGCTCCAGTTGTTTTATAAACAATTGTCCTGACAGTTTGATGGATGGAGATAACATTTAGGTCTCATCTGTTCTGCTAAGAAAGATAGATGGTTGCTTCTGGTGGGAATTATCACTGGCAACGTAGAAACAGAGAAACCCAGGCCCGAGCCTCACACTGTCCAAGGACGTAGGACCATATCAGAAACCACTGAAGACAAGGTTCTGTAGCCTGGATTACAGTCTGATCTGGGCATGGGGAGGGAGCTGCAGGGTACCTGCTGTGTTCTAGAAGGAGCAGAGGTCTGCTGTTGAATCTGAGGGAAACTCTAAAGAAGGGAGGTGAGCCTAGCTAGAAAAATAGAAAATCAGCAAACTAGCCTTGGCCCTTAACTTAAACTCATACCATGGAATTTTATTGTTATTGTTGTTTAAGTTTTACGTCCTGTTCTATCGACTGATTGATTTAAAAATATCTTAAACCACATCTGTTAAAAATGTACAATTAAGTGCATTTTAGAGTGACCGCAGACTTACAGAACCATTGCTGCTACTTTATAACTCTGTCACTTACTTCCAAGGTGAACTATGTCATTACTTAACCCCGCCACAGTCTCAGGGAACCAATATTCTACTAGATCTATTGATTTGCTTATTCTAAACATTTCATGTGAATGGCATCATGATATATAGCGTCTTGTGTCTGGCCTAATTCACTTGGGTTTTTTGGGGCTGTTTTGTTTGCTTGTTTGTTTGAAGCTAATCCATGTTTCGGCATACAACAGCATTGTGTTCTTTTTATGCCCCTCAAATATTCCATTCCATTTACTCAATGATTGATTGATATTTGCATTGCTTTTATTTGGAGGCGTTTGAAATGTAAAGCTGTGGTGAATATGTTTTGTGCTTTTTTTTTTTTTGTATAGATATACATTGTTATTTGGCTTGGGTATAGACTTGGAAAAAATTACAGGGCAAATGGTGACTGCATATTTCACTTTTATGTTTTGTTGTGCCAAGGACAGGGCACAAAGCTTTGTACATGAGAGACAAGCACTATGTTTCTGAGCTGTAACCCCCAGACTCCATTATTAACTTTTAAAGGAGCCATGCATTCAATTTTTAAGCAAGTTGGATGAGGATCATTGCTGTCAGCTCCCCCACACACACCACCTCGAATCCTTTGAGGAGATGGTGGTCCACTAGAAGCTATATGGGCCACATGCGTTGTGGGGTGGTGTAAGTGGAGGCTTCTCCTCCAAGTGTCTGTATCTATAATAGCTTCAGAAATGTGAATTCCTTTTCAGGAGAGA
This sequence comes from Acomys russatus, assembly GCF_903995435.1. Classification (NCBI taxonomy): domain Eukaryota; kingdom Metazoa; phylum Chordata; class Mammalia; order Rodentia; family Muridae; genus Acomys; species Acomys russatus. Next base: position 14,568,769 of record NC_067137.1, on the reverse strand, counting down.
GATGCCTTGTTGCAGTGGCTCGGAAGCAGGTGCTGCTGCCGCTAGCCATTGGGAATGGAGCCAAAGTGTTTGCCAGGTGGGGCAAATTTCTCTATTAAAAAAACAAAAACCAAAAAACAAAACAGGCCATCCAGAGATACAAGTTCATGCCAACCCAGTACCTACATATCCTGAGATTGTCCTGGAGGGAACATAACATGAACTTGGCTCTCTTGGCTGCAATAGATTAGCCCAAGGAATGCCATTAATACAGTATGCAAAAATGTCAAATACTAAGCAAATCACTGTGGGTCATGATTATACCTGACATTGTCTCCCTCGGGAGAGACTGAAGCAAGGTTAAGTTGGCTCTAGATGTATCTATGTAATTTGTCTTGGATGGAAGAAACGCCTACTTTGCCCTCTTTTCCGTTCCTAGGTGCTGTTTATCACAAAAGTCTTAATGGATGAACGCTACTATGGAAACGATAGGATTTGTTGTGGTCAAGCAGTAATTCTCAGGGGAAAAACCAGGAAGTTATGTGAGTTTTATTCAAATATACGAAGAGCAATAAGTTATCAAGACAAGCTGCACAGCCTTCTAGACACTGGCTTTAGCAGAGTGAGTCTTTCTGGCAACCAGATACCCCTGAGATTTGATTTCCTTCTGGCAGGCATATGACTCACGTGGAATCATTTTAAGAAATGACTCTGGACCGAACAGCCCTGCTCTACTCTGCAGCTGAGTCTGGATACCAGAAGATGAAGCTGAATCAGTATTTTTTTTTTCCAGTCTTAATTCAATTCAGCACAACAGGATCTGGATGAGGTAGCGAATCAGGAAGTAAAGGGTGAACGCAAAAAAGGACCACCATTCTGGTTCAGCTCAGAGTTATGCCAGCACCAGGGTTAACGCCAACGTGGAGGCCTTATGCAAAGCAGCAAACAGATTGGATGACAGAAAAAAGAGGCATTTGAGAAGTGCAGGGAGTTTTGTTCAAAGGGGGAATGTTTGAATTTCCTAGAAATCACTGCTCTTGTTTCCCCAGAGAACAGAGAGCACAGTAAGAGTAGTAAGGGCTTGGTCCTTAGTTGCTACTCATCAGTTTAATATCCTGTTAACAGTAATATCTCAAGTTTGTTTGTTTTTTAAAGCTCAAGCCCCAGAATTCTTTGGATTTAATGTGGTGGAGTAATTTAACCACTGAGCCATCTCACCAGCCCGTGGTGGAGTCATTTAGAACACACTCTCTCTTTGCTTGCACTCGAGGCGAGCTATATATGGCATAGAAAACTTTTTTTTCCCCAAGTTGGTCAAATGCAACACATTTGAACGTAAGTGAGTCTGACATGAAATTTTGAGAAGGGCTGGGCCGCAGAGGCGGATCCAGCATGCTGGAGCCCGTGTAGACTAGCCTCCCAGTGCCAGAGTTTGAACTCCCTTTTGAATGTCTAGAGTGATCTTTGAGAATTAAGCATAATGCCCAATGATTTATGAGAGCTGACTGTGTGTGTCAGGCAGCTTTTGAGCATTTCACATCTATCAAGTTCATTAATACTCACAACAGTCCAGTGGGTGTGATAGATGTGTGCTACCTTCAAGTAGGTCAAAAGAGAGAGAGAGAGAGAGAGAGAGAGAGAGAGAGAGAGAGAGAGAGAGAGAGAGAGAGAGAGAGAGAGAGAGAGACAGAGACAGAGACAGAGAGAGAGACAGAGAGAGAGACAGAGAGAGACAGAAAGAGACAGAGAGACAGAGAGACAGAGAAAATACATCGATGGGAAAGGAATAAGAAACCAACAAGGCAGTTAAGAAAGAAGGAATCAGAATGAAAATAGGATTTCTTATACTAATCTGACAACTTTTCTTTCAGCTAAAGTTGTATTAAAATAAGCCTTTACTGAAAATGCTCTCAGGGTTAAGGATTGGACTCAGCCGAGTGCTTTCTGTGTAAACATGAAGTCTGGAGTTCAATTCCCTAGAACCTGGCCAAAAGGTTGGTAGAGTAGCTCATTCCTGTAACTCCAGTGCTAGAACTGGGTAGATTCACATGGGGCGGGGGGACTCGTTTGCCAGAGAGTCAGTGAGAAACCCTGTCTGCAAAAACAAGGTGGTATGCAATGGAAGAAGATCTGATGTCTACCTCCATTCTCCATGCTCACACACATACACACACACACACACACACACACACACACACACACACACACACACACACACACACACACTATTCCTATGAGGAAGGCAGTACTACTGTTATCATCTTAGAGATGAAACCGTGGGGTACCAAAAGGCTACATGGTTTGCTTTGGGTTCAGTACTATCATGTGGCAGTGCCAGGATTCCATATTGTTGTTCAGAGAGAACATGGCAAAGAGAGGAAGACAGAGAAAGAAGTATTTCTAGCCTCATAATAACGATTTATGTCTTTGTTGCATGCTCCAATCTGCAAACTGAGTATTCATGTCCTTTCAAAATCTGTAGGTTCACATTCTAACCTTCACTGGGATGTTTACTAGCTATGCACGCTACAGTATTTTTCTACAGGAGCCCTGGCAGATTCTGAAAGGTACTCCAGAAGTGTAAGCATGACCACACTGTTAAGCTCACATCTGGATGCTTGGGAAACCCAGAGGATTTGCAGGTTGACTGTGAGCAGTAGGCCCTGACAGCTGAGAGAGAACCAACATGTCATATAGTCTGGTGCTCCTTATGGGTCTATGGGTGACTGATGGTCTATATGTTCTTAGCAGTTCATGGTGATATCAATATAGAAAGGGCAAACATTCAGAGACCTTAATGGTAATTTGACATTGCTTCAACATTCAACCATCATCATTTTTTCCCCTGACAATTCATTTTTACTGTGCTTCAGATGAGAAGAGCAAGGCTCGGAGAGGTAAAATGCTCACCCAGGGTCTTCTAGCCAGCAGCTCCAGCAGGACAGTGAGGGAACTGGAGCTCAGTCCTCTGGTGCCAGACCTGCTGTCATGCAGCTCTCCAAGGAATGCTGTTTCCTTCATGTTCTCACAAATCCCAGGCGACTGCAAGGACTGTCCAGGGTCTTTCTTTCTTTTATCGTCAGTTTGTTTTGGGAACCAGATTGAAGTCAGAATGCTGGCTGCTGCCTTTACATCAATCTTCACAGGATCCAGGTTGTAGCTTAGAGAGAAAGGAGACTTTGCCGGAAGCGTTGCTGTTGACACCCGCTGCTGGTCCCCGTCTCCACTACACACGTGCTTGTTATTACTTGGAACAGGTTAATCAGCGGTGAGAATAAATAGAAATCTAGGTGACCAGAAATATTTCTCAAGGATATGGCACCTTTTTAATCCCACAGAAGTTCATAAATTGTCCAGCTGTGCCAAAAGCACATGCTTGCAGGCTATGGAAGCCAACTGGCACTCCACATGGAACAAATGGAAAATTCTGGCTGTAGGAGCCAAAAAGAATTCTTTACCTTAATTAAGTATGAAGTCTGCAATATTGCAAGCCCAGGTAGACAAGGCAGAACTTGGCCTCTGACTTCATTAAAACAAACCGTGCTTAATCCGAACTTAGTCAACTAAAGTTGGAAATGATCAAGACTAACAAATTTGGCTTAGTTGAGGAATTTGCAACCTATCCATTTACCCTTGGTCCCTAGAGTAGACCTACACCTTCTCAGCTTGCTAGGCAGCAAAGGTGATCCTCTTCCTAAGGGAATATAAAACCACTGTTTCTCTGAGGAAATGGACGCTGGTCCACTTAAAGTCCTCTCGCTACAATAACGACAGAGGTTTCCCATCACCCACGAGTTTGTTTAGGATCAGTCTTGCTCTCTGGCTGCTTGTGAAAGTGAAATCAACAAAACAAGCTGTGTCCCAGGTTGAAGAACTTCATATTAATGAAATGTAAATAAAGCCAGAGAAAGGGACATTTTGGAAAACCAAATAAACACATTTAATGTGATTTGTCTCCTCGGACAGTTCCTCAGAATCTCCTTACTCTGGAGCCATGACTCAAGCCCTTTTTGGTGATAACCCCAGATGCTCCACATTTCAGCAAGATGTTTGCATTTCTCTTGTGTTTTTGTTTGTTATTTCTGTTGGAAACATGAAAGTCACATTAGCTAGCTGGAAATCCTAGAGGAATTTAGGAAGGAGAGATCAAATGTTTGACAACAAACGCAGTAAATCCCATGTAAATAAACAACTATCCATGAAAGCAAGAATATGCACTTTGGATGCTTAAAGTTAGGACAAAAAATAATTAGACGGGTGACCTGTTTTTTTTTGGGGGGGGGGGAGTAAAGGAGATGGGTTGGAATTGTTATTTCATCAGAAAACTTGGAAAGTCTTAATGACAAGGCAGAGATTAGGGGACATGTGAGAGCGGACATTGTCTGTTATTGAAGTTGTTTTGTTCTTGGCTTCAGAAAATGGATCTGAGATAATCTACTTTTTACAAATTCCTGCAAACGAAGTGGCTGAAATTATGTCATAATCATTAAAGAGATTGGCCCCTCTCTGTGCTCTGTGAATTTGGGACCTTGGATTTTAGTTGGTCTTTAGTTGGCTAGAGGTAACACTATCCAGGTTTGTGGGTCTGTCAGAAGAATCAGTTATGTTCTGGTTCAGTCCTTTCTGTCTCAGGATCATGTGAGAGTTGCCACGTGACACTCAGAAAGCATGAGGTCATATTTACATAATGAGGCGACAATTAGTTCCAATGCTGGGATCTAATTTCATATTTTTTTCCCACAGATTTTAGCTTTTCACTCTTGTCACTTATATCTGAAAAGCTGATAGTTACCAGGGACTGTGGCCAACATGAGGGAGAATATGTCCATGTTGGCTGTGGTGGCCATAGCAACATGTCTGCCTCAGGACAGATCCAGCATGGATGAACAAACAGAAGAATGTTTAAGTAGACTTGAGACTGAAAGAGAGCAAAGGTGATGCTAGGGCCATCCATCACAAACTCTCAATGGCCAATAACAGGATAGTCACATAGTCATTTTATTTTTTTAACACATTATCAACTTGGCTGAACAAATAATTAATGGTGACTTATCACTAGTTGGCAGCTTCCCAAAGTCTATGGTGGGAAGGACCAACAGTCCTCATAAACCCTGTTTACACTGAATTACACTGTCAATCAGCAAGTGTATCCAGCACTAGTTCTGTGCAACTAGCAGATGAGGCATCTCACATCATGGATAAGATATGTTTCTAAGGCACAGTCCTTATTTGCAAAAGCAGTTCAGAGCTGGTGGCAAAGATGTATAATCACATTGTTCTAATGTAATAAGATGAGAGCTAGAGTAAATGAATGTAGAAGGTAATATAGGTCAGTTGAATATGAGGAAGGATTAAGGACAGAAGTGTAGGTTCCTTGAAGGATGAATAGAATTTATCAAAGAGAAGACTGTTTTAAGCTAAGGCATACATCATCTGGAAAGGCATAAAGTCAAGAATGTGTTTGTGTTACTGCCCTAGCTAAGATTTCAAGTTACATCTTGTTGATCCATTGGCTAAATGGGTCCTACGGACTCCCCAAGCATCACAGGCTATATTGCCAAGGCTATTGGCTGCTGTCCACAATCTGATGGTAAATATTTATTGCTGAATACAACACTTACTTATATCATTTGACACAGAGAAGTTGAGTTGATTTCTAACTAGAAGCTTTACCCTTACTGACCAGTGTTCATGGTACTGGAAAGTACTTTACATCCTACTGGAGGAGAAGCTTAATCATCAAAATCTACCAGCTAAACACCCTGTGACTTACAACAGCAACCTGCATGCAAAATATGCTGGTACAACAATGGCACAAATGTTATCTGAATAACCAACCATTGGAGGAGGGATTTAAGGCGTATTCCATGAGATAGAACCCATACCTGACACTTCCAAAGTGGCCCAAAATCTGGTGCTAGATAGGCTATAGGCCTAGAGAAAAACCTACTACAATTATTTTGTTAAAGGAACATTGCAGTAAAATGACTCCTAGTGACATACTTCCATAGATCAGTGCCTTGCTCAACCGTCATCAGAGAAACATCTTCTTGCAGTATATGGGAACTAACAGAGAGACCCACAGCTTGTCAGTATGCATAGAGTGAGAGACTTTGGAACATCTAGTCCTAAGTTGGATGTCTTCATCAAACCTTCCTCCTCTCAAGATCTGGGGATCTGAAGAGGCAGAAAGATTGTAATAGGCACAGGTCACAAGTGACTCTAAGAAAACAATGTCTTCCAGATACAACATGATTGATGCATATATGAGTTCAGAGAGGCTCTGGCAAAACCCATAAGAGATCTTATGCTTGCGCAGATCCAAGCCAGACAGGATCTAAGCACTGAGTGGTGGAAGTGGACATGGTGTCCCACCCCTAATCAAAAATGCGCCTTGCAATTGTTGCCTGTTGGCAAAGGGGAAAACCGGTTTTCTCCAATGAGGTGTCACTGGGTATATCAATCACACTCCAGGGCAGGCAAAAAGTAGTTGACTAATGCAAAATGAACTCCATGTAGTGTGTGTGTGTGTGTGTGTGTGTGTGTGTGTGTGTGTGTGTGTGTGTGTGTGAATGCGTGCCACAAGTTTGTGTTTTGTTTGACTTGTTTGGCAGCCACTGGGAGACTGTTTCTTATGGAGTAGAGACAAGGAAGAGTAAGGCTTTCGCTTGAAGCAGGTGTTCTGTGTCCGAGATCTTGTTTGCGTTAGCAGCCCCCCGCCCCCCAGCGAATCTTGAAAAGAGCAGCAAGCCTCCGTGACCTGGGCCTCCGAATCCTGGAGCACTGAAAAAAAGAACTAGAAAAGCAGAAACAAGACCACCACAAACTATAGGTCTGAGACCGCAGTACCGTAGTCAGTTCAGGGCTACCCTGTGCTGTATAGCGAGACCTTCTCTCAAAGCAAATAAAAGCACCATGTATTTCATTCACCTATAAAATACAGTTGTATGAAAAGGGAGATCTCGAAACAGAGAACTGAGTGCTGGCCTCCTGTGACCTGAAACCTCCTTTGCTTCCTCAGCATTCCCACTGTGCTTGGCTTATGACTCTATGGCTGTTCCAATACCCCCCCCCCCCACACACACAAGATAGCATTGTAAGGAAAGGAAGTTAATTTAGCCCATGGCTCTAAGGGCTGCATGCCCACACAGCCTCGTCATCAAGGGCAAGATGAAGAGGACAGATCTCACCTCCTTGTAGTAAGGCAAAGAGACACTTGATATCAGGCTAAAGCTTTATAGGAGCGTGTCCTTGGTGACCTAAAGACTTATGGACCCCTCACCTGGCTCTACCTCTTAAAGCTTTCACTATCCTGGGGCAAAGGCTCCCAATACATAAACTTTTTGGGTACAAAAGAATTGAAACCATAGAACCTTATATTATTCATTGTCACAGAAACAGACACTTTTTACCTTATAAATTTTTTAAATTTATTTTTAATCTATATCTTTACATCCCAATCATAGCACCCTCCCTCCTCTCATTCCAGTCCCACCCTCGTCCCTCATCCTCCTTTCCTTTCTCCTCAGAAAAGGGGAGCCCACCCCCACCAACCCACCCCAGTACATCAAGTCGTATCAGGACTGAGCTCATACTCATCCACTGAGGCCAGGCCAGGCAGCCCTGTTAGGGGGAAGTGATCAAAAACAGTCAACAATGTCCATGTCAGATAGGACCCACTCAACTTACCAGGGGACCCACATGAAGAGGCACTACATATGTGACCAATGGGCAGCTTGATTTTCTTATGATTTTTAATGCCTTATTCATGAAAGCAAATGTATGACTATAAATTCCCAGATATACTGAACTGTCTTTCTTTCTTTCTTTCTTTCTTTCTTTCTTTCTTTCTTTCTTTCTTTCTTTCTCTCTCTCTTCTCTCTCTCTCTCTCTCTCTCTCTCTCTCTCTCTCTCTCTCTCTCTCTCTCTGTTTCTTCTTTTTTTTTCTTCCAAGGCCAACCAAGCTCAGACTTTATTTGCAGTTTTCTGGATTCAGAATGCATCATCTCAGACATCTGTAAGCATTGCTTCTTTGTTTCTTTCAGATATAACTTTACCTGATGGCATTTTCCAAATATCTTATGTATAATAAAAGTCATACTCTTACATACATCCACATACACACACACACACAGAGAGAGAGCGAGAGAGAGAGAGAGAGAGAGAGAGAGAGAGAGAGAGAGACAGACAGACAGACAGACAGACAGACAGAGACAGAGAGAGATGGACAGAGAGACACAGAGACTTTCTTGCTTTAATTTTCCATCACATTTATCACCCCTTGACAAATTTTATATTTCATCATTTGTTTTATGTTTGTCTCATCCCACAAGAATGTAAATTCCAGCAAGCAAGGACTTTTCCATTTTGGTGTCTGATCTATCCCAGGCTTCTGGAACAGAACACAGCATTGGAATTATCACTGATTCACTGGACACATCTGAGACCCAGAGCCTGGACAGCCAACAAACCATGTTATGTGGAGGCATCTGCTCACCTGCAGTGTCTCACACTCTAGCCAAGTTTCCGAATCTTTTTCTCTGTACCATCCAAACCAGTGTGTCCATAAAACCTGCCTCCTCCAGTGACGACAGTCACTGCACAGCAGCAGGAACACAGAGCATGCGGTTTGCAGGCAGCAGGCTGGAGGTGACTGCATACTATTTCATAAGCTGGTGTGCTGCTCCTGGGCATGGTTCTTAATCACCCCGAGCTTTGGTTTACCAGGATGAAATAATGACTGACTTATCACACAGAATTTCTACAAGGGATGTGATTTGCAAGAAAAGAACAACGGTAGATGAAGCATCTCCATGAGGCAGCAGAGGACCTGAATTTGACGTTCCCCTCGAGTCAGTACACATCCGACTTCTTGGGCAAGGCAGACAATAACATCCCTTCTGTTTGAAGGGAAGAGAAGGAATCAATTTATCTCACTGAAACACCCTCCAATTAGACGATCCATACGGAAATGGGTTTCAGTGAAATTATTTTTTAAAAATATCGAATGAAGAAATCTATTGAAGCCATAGTCTTTTTCAAGTTAAAAGTCCCCCTCAACAGTACCCTCTAGCCCAGCAGAATCATGTTACTATTCAGGAAGGCTCATTTGCTTTATTTTGGAAGGAATACTAACTTGTTTCCATGTATCTAAGGAATGTATTTGGCACTTAGCTTGAATTGCTTTCCCCAAGAAACTATTTTATCTTTATTGCTGTTGATATAAAATGCTTGAATACTTGGGAGGCAGTGTGCTAGGAAGCAAAGAACATGGAAGGAGTTGAGTACTTGAGTTCTTGTCTTGGTTTTTTGGCCAGTTAAATGACCTCAGGTACTTGCCCTGTGCGTTTCAGTTTCTCTCCGTGTGTTTGTATGACTGCACACATGCTACATATCAATTATCTAGGTAACCGGCTCATAAAAAAAGTGATTCATGAAGCACCACCCACTTCTGCTCTCAGAGAGACCTTCTTCTGCACCAGAGTGCACCTTATATGGGTATGTTCGGTTGCAAAAAGGAGACCCACTGTACAAAGCAGGGCTGGGCTAGGGGCAGAACCAAAAGTAAAACATCACAGGAGAAAAAGCTGCTAGTGAGATGACCCAGGAAAGGAGACATGCTGAGAAGGAAGCTTTTCAAAAGGACAAACAGGGACGTGACAAGCTCAGCACAATGGCCAGAGCTTGAGACGCGAAGAAATGACCTTTCAGGAGCTATGAGTCAGAAGAAAAGGCCAATACCATCTTGAACAGAGGCAACTGAGCGGACGGGCTGGACTCACAGACACTCTTGCTCTGAGTCTATCCCTCAGACACAGCGATGGTCTTCCTGTTGTAGGTCCAGCTCTCTGCTGGACATTTTTCTCGATGTTCTCATGGTCAACTCCTTGTCCTTCTGTTTGCAAAATACATTTTTAAAGACACCTTTCTCGTGGTAGGGTAAAGGATCATGAGGGGGTTCTACTCAGACACTCTCCTCAGTGCGTTCCCTTGCCGCTGTGCTGTCTGAAGCTCTTGGGAGAATGGTTTTTAGGATTTAGAAGCCTATTTAAGTCCGTCAGCCCAAAGCCATGAGAATTTAGTCTTCAAACTGCCTGTGGCCCTTGAGGAAGGATCTGAAGTGACTGTGGCACAAAAACTCAGTGTGACTCTCCTCTTGACTTTGGTCTTCACGTAGGTCTGCAGTTGACGATGTAGCTTTACCCTGGGAGTTGCACTGAGCTCCCCCATTGCTGTCCCATCCCTACCTATTAGCCATATTCATTCCTCTTCCTTTTTCCTAGTCCAGTTCTCACCCTGCCATTGACTATACAAACACACACACACACACACACACACACACACACACACACACACACACACACACACACAAACACACAAACAAAAACGAACAAACAAACCCAAACCGAGGGTGAGGTAGTGTCCAGCACAGAAGTGGGTCATCTGAACACTGAAAGGGGGAAGTGCATCATTTCTTCAGAAGGAAGAGATTGCCTTTCTTTACCTATGGCTACAATCTGGTTAAAGCAGGCACTAATACAATGAACTGGTGTCATCCATAACACACACACATACTTAGGGGTTTCTCAGTTCTTGGACTCTCTGGATGTATACACTGACCTAAAGGAGAGAAAGTATGAAATTGATCAATGACTCATTGCTCCTCCACCAGTCTGTGAGGAAGATACTTGATTCTAGAACAAGTGCCTGCCCTTGATCCAGAACCTTTGTGTATGTTCCATCTGGTTTTTTTGTTCATTTGTTTTTTTGTTTTTCTTGTTGTTTTGGTTTTTTTGAGACAGGTTTCTATTTGCAGCAGCCCTAGCTGTCCTGGACTCACTTTGTAGACCAGGCTGTCCTCAAACTCACAGAGATCTTCTTGCCTCTGCCTCCCAAGGGCTGGGATTAGAGGCATGGGCCACCTCTGCTCAGCTCCACGCCCCATCTGATATCAAAGCTGCTTCAGTAGAAGATAAAGCAAAGCAGGACCTGTGGTAAATACAAAAGTGACAGTTTACAAGCAAGGCCATGACGCTGGTGCCACCTTCCTACATCATTGACATCTTATTGCTGTTAGGAAAAGATTTGTTGATTCTGTCCAGCTCCAAAACCAATACCGTCATTCAGAGGAGTGGCTTGTGAGTTGGTGACAAGCCTTGAGTAAGACAGTTCGGATAGGTGATGACATAGGCATGGCCTAGATACCATCACTGTTTTTTTTTTTAAACAACTCTCCCAAATTTTTTCATTACTATCTGGTTATATCTTTCTTTAAAACATTGTCTTTTCATAGATATGAAATATGCATTACTCATTCTTTATTTCTATACAAGAACATATTATTTGGCACTTACATTATTAAAAATTAAAAGTTAACTTTATCTAATTCACCTCATGGAAATTAATGTTAATGAACTTTCTAAATGTCTCCCTTTTAAATAAAGGGATGTCTTTACATTTATGATTGGTGCATAACCTACCATTTAAAATGCAATGCCACAGCTCTTTATTCAAACTAAATGACTCTAAGTGCTATCTCATCATTCCATAAACATGTTTTATTGCCAGATTCCCTTCTTCTGAGTAAGAATCTTAACAGTTTGCATCACCCAGCCACAAAGGAGCTTGCTTCTGATCTTATAGTTTTATTGGGGTGGGAATCCAGAAGTATGTTTAGGGCTAGAAAGCTAGTTTGAGGATCCAGATGTTCCAGTAGGACCAGTGTGCTACTGACATGGCTGGAGGCCTCTCTTCACGGCAGTCCTGGAGCGAGGGAGCTGATGCTGTTGCCATCACCACCTGTGACCTCAGAGTGGCTTGGGCTGCTCTTGACTCCTTTCCAGGACAAAAGCTCAGAAACACCATTTTGGCCCCGGGAGACATCATAAGCACACTTGTGTATGGATGGATGTGTCAAAGTGTTCCGGATGCTTAGCCTGGTAAATGAATTCACTCGTGTCTATCTGTCGAGGCAGCCATTATACATGACCAAGCCTGGCCAGCCTGGAAACAACAGAGGCTTAGTTCTCACAGTTGTGGAGGCTGAGAAATATAAGACCAAGCATCAGCAGGCTCAGTATATGGTGAGGATCCACTCAGCAATGGACAGTATCTTCTTACACGTCTTCACATGGCAGAAGGAACAACAAAACCAAAACCTCCTGGGGCCTCTTTCATGGGGATGCTACACCTGCCTATATGGGGGCCAGCCTCTAAAAGGCCCACCTCTTACTGTTAGCACACAGAAGTAGGTTTATGAAATTTGGAGGTCCACAAGCATGTAGACTGCAGCAACCCATGTGCATACGCCTCTGAACCCTGAGCCTGAATTTCTCATAAGCAGACACTCCTGTGCATCGCCATGCTGTCTCACACAAGTTCACCAAATGTGACGGGACTTAAAGAGACTTAAACAGACGTATCGTTGGACAGCTTCTAATGTCGTGCAAATGAAATGTTCCTTTAAGGACATTTCTCCGCCTGCCTTTCATTCCACTTGCTTAATGTTATTGCTCTTCAAAGAGTTGTTTACACCTTACTTTATTTTTCAAAATGGATCAAGTGATTTAAAAAAATTAAAACCAAGTTGTTAGAAAACACACAGAACGTGAGACTCATGGGGCAGGACCATGGGGCAGCACACTCCAGAGAGAAAGACCAATGGCTGTAATTGAACCTTACTCTTGTACCCATGTGGTAGGTTGACAGTTCAGTAGTGTTTCTCCATGAAACAGAACTTCTGTCTAGTAATAAACTTCAGAAGGAAATCCACAGCATTGGAAAGACTCAGGCTAGAAATGGACCTTTCAAAACACATTTTAAAGCATTCAAATAAAATTAAAGACATATTGGAAGCCCATGTGATCCAATCAATCGGAATGTCCTGAGCCTTGCTGTGTAATAAAGAAACTTTCCAACCATAGTAGGGTAGCTCAGGACTCTTTTATTTCTTGTTCACATCCTACTGTGAGCCTGGCAAAGTGACTTCATTAGGCCATTTTCACTGAAGTAGAAACTCGGGCATCTGGTTTCTCTCATTGAAAGGAGAGAGAGTGTAAGAGGAAGGAAGAGCTAGTATAAGAAACACTTTAGAGTTCAGGCTTAGTAGAAACGCACGACATTTCTACACACACTCCATTGAACAGAACTTTTTGCTTGCTCTAAGCTTAACTGCAGAGGCAGTGGGAACACTTGGCACTCCTGGGGCCCCGGGGTAGACTACAAGGTGAATGAAGAACTGACAATTTTGCCCTATCCAGTTTTCACATTATGGCATTCTCTCTTCTTGGCTTACATACTGTTTTGGAACACTTTAATTCTTTGGATTTCCTGGAAGAAGAGAACACGTCTACCAGTTATACAAAGTGAAAGGAAAATTAGCACATTAACATAATTTATCATAAATATATATGTTCTAAACTAACCAATGGTAAACATTAGGTCAATTTTAAGTGTGTTCTGATAAATGATAAAGATTTTATAAATTTAAATTAAGTATAAACATTAATACTGTCAATAAGATGAGGAAGTCTGGCTTCGTGCCTTCATTTTTATACAAAACAGTTCTGGTTTTCATTGATTCTGTGTTGAGTTTCCAATTAAGATTTTTCATATGAAAGTTTCCATTCCAGGAAAAGCATGTGAGGTGTGTTCTTGACTCATGCAAAAGTGTCCTCAGGAATTCAATTCTCTTCCCCTAAATGGAGAAGGTAGAAGCAGTCTCTTCATAAGATCCAAAAGAGGGGCTTGGAGCTCAAGGAGGGAGCCTGTTAGGAAGGGGAGCATGCTAATGCCATCAGTGTGAGCACCAGCTGACCTGAAGTAGTGGGCTCAAGAAATTTGGAAAATTAATGCTCCAATGTTCTTCCACTGTGTGTAGTTTCATGCCCATGCATTTGGCTAGGAAGCGCTTTCTTTGTTCGGATACATGTTGGAAAGGCCCACATTCCAATCACAGCCAGGGTTTGTTTCAGCTCTGGCCCTGTGTTTGGTTCCATGCCATTTATTTCAAGTTTTATCCCTTCCATCTGATTCCAATGATTCGGTCCCCTTCATAGTTGGTCTCAAGGAAAAAGGTGAAAAGAAGAAAAGTAAAGCCCTTCACTTCTCTGAAAACAGGAAAATGTTCCGGTTTGAATTTCTTGTCGGATGGCGGGTAGGCCCACTGGCAACTGGTGGTTTGGACTCTGTTCAGGTTTGGGTGTAAATTTCACAGGTCTTTATTGCCTCCCTCTGGACCCAGTTAGGGAACGGTTAGAAGCAGAGTGTAATTGCCCTGCTTCTCCTAAAACCTGCTCCTGGTGTGTGCCGACACCTACACGGCGCTTGGTCTTTATCTACCAGTTCCTTCCCTGACCAGAGCTAGCTGCTTGCCTTTCGTTTGGGTTTGTTTTGAAGAGCCTGGAACTTGTGATGTAGGCCATTCTGGCCTCAAACTCCACAAGTCCCTCTGTGCCTTCATGTCCAGGTAGCCACTGCTGCTTCAGTTATTATTTTAGTAAACCTAAATTTTAAAAACCTTTTCAATACACAAAAGAATTACAAAGACAATGCAAATGCAGAGAGTGTCCGCATACCCCGCCTGATTCCCTCCACTGTTTATGTCTTACGTTGTTTTTCCCCTGACCCTAGTGGACACTGATATATTATTAATCTCCAAAAGTCACATTCTATCCAGGCTCTCCAGTTGTAACATGCCGTCTTCATTAGAGTCTGGGATTTCTCATCTGGATTCTATCACATTTAGTTGTCATATCTCCATTCCTGAGACTCCTTTCCCCGTGAGCGCTCTCTCTCTCTCTCTCTCTCTCTCTCTCTCTCCATATATATATATCTCCATAGCTACAGCCTCAAAGCTGAAACCAAAGGGAATTATAGTTAACTATTCCTGGTCTTATAACAAAAATTTAAAGGATGATACTAAAGGACACACTAAAATTTAGAAGTATTTCTGATGCCAGAGATAGTTGTTGCAAAAAAAAAAATTAAATAAATAAATAAATAAATAAATAAATAAAATAAATGGAGGAGAGCTGGCCATTTAATGGAAATGGAACAGCAAAGTATCTTAGAGAGGCGGAGGACTCAGGCCTAAATTCCATTAAGTTCTACAGGGAGATGCAGCATTTTCAAAGTGGCACCGATGCGTTTGTGCTAGCGAGGTTTGTTTCTTTCAGGAATGCTGTTTGTCCTTAGTGACTCATAGAGGCCATTTTTACTGCCTTTTTTTTTTTTTTTTTTTTTTTTTTTTTTTTTTTTTTTTTTTAACATCAGATGTGGTAAGCTGCATGAGTGTTGGAAAAGTTGGGTAAGTACATTTGGGTTTCATTGGATGTTTCCCATGGGAAAGTGAAATGACTAGATTAAAGATGAAAGGCTTTTAGTCAGCTGTTGAGGCCATAGACAGCTGGTAGGAAACAGAGGGAGGGCCAGCTCCATACATTTGTCATGATATTGGGTCCAGAAAATTCAACATGGGTTTCTTATCTTTTTATTGGTTGAAGCATAGGGGCAGGTAAAGTGGAAGGTGACGGGAACCTTCCAGCAGTGTGAGTGCTGACTGAAGAAGCCAATACAACCAATACTGGGAGAAGAGGGAGGAGAGAGGAAGAAAAAGGAAAGGCCAAGGAAGGGAAAAAGGAGTAAAAGACAGGGAGAGGCAGCGAGTGAGTGGGGACAGAGAACAGATTCAAAGGTAGCTTCAGTGTTGCTGGCTCCCTGAAAATGGAACCTTTATGGGGCAGAAAAATAGCATCTCATGATGTATTTCATCTTTTACGTTTTAAAGGGAATAGAATTTAGGTACTTAAGGGGCAGTCAATAAATATGAGTAAGTTTATGATGACTTAATTTTAAGAAGAATTTCCTGGCTTTAGAATTCACCGGTGAAAAAGAATTCTCAGAGACTCAGTCTTTGTCTGTCTGCAGATGGGCAGCTTGGTGACAACCAGCTGTCCACTTTCTGGTCACTGTCTTTTGTGACTTCCCAGATCATTTACATTTTAACAATTAAAATGGAATAAAACTCAAATTACTTGGAAACCATAAAAGAGAGATTAATGATGACTTCACTATATTAGCTACTTGATTAAACATTGAGAATTGTGCGGCCGATCCACTTTCTTCATGGTTAGTTCCCCCAGGCATTTCCCTTAGCTTTGACTTTTATGGATGTGTGAAGGTAGAAAGCCAAACAAAACAGGCCACTGCATCCTATGACCTGCTGAATAGTCTAGTGATTTAGGGGTAGTCAACAGAGCTGAAAGATAAATTAGTGCATTTTATGTTATTTCTTTCTCATTAAAATTAGTAGAAATTTATTTTTAAATTTGAAATTACCTGCCACTTCCTACAAAAGAAAATAAACATACGCGCGCGCAGGTGCAAATGCACACACTTCTCTAATCTCCAATTGGGGTAGACTGTGTCCTAACAACCCAGTACCTCTTTGGCTTTTTATATTTGTTTTTTGATCCATTAAAGATACGTTTGCTGTTTCCGCTCGGCTTGAGCTTGGTGTTTCTGTTGGGAAAGTAAATGGCAAAAGACCACGTGACTGGCAAAGGCAAACACTCCTAAAGGGCGCAGCTGTGGCTTAAGGGGGACAGGGGGAGCTGGTGGAGAAGACGTTAAACAGGGGAGAACCTGAAAATCCACTCCTTCCCATGACCCGGCCACCACCACCACCGTGGAGCAGGGGTTTCCTGTGAGGCAGACACTGAGGAGAATAAGAACTGTTTCCTAAAGAACGACGCCTCTGAAAGAGAAAAGGGCGGGGCAGGTGGGAAGCAGCGCAGCAGTTTGCGCATGCTACAAACCCAGCTTCTGTACAAGTGAGAAAAGGAAGAATCGGGCATGGAGAGAGCAGCAGGTTGCAGAGCCGCTCAGGAGTCTTCCCTGAGCTGGTGGACAGTTCAGGAACATTTGTTCTTCTTGAGAGAAATCCCTCCATTGAGCAGGAACATTAGACCCCAACGATTGATTCCTTAATCGTGTCTACCTACCCCACACTGGCTAAGAGAAACTTAGAGAAGTGTGGGCCTTGGTGTGTTTGCTGCAGTGAACTCAACTCTGCGCCACCCATAGACTTACTGATGGCTATACTTCTTGCTACAGATTGTACTTTTAAATATCAGCTTTGTTTTCATTTTTATTGCATATATTTAAAATATCCAATGTGATGTTTGGATATATACATTGGTATGTGTCCATACATACACACACATACACACACTCATTGGTATATGTGCATAACAGGTTTTCGATTTTAGTTTTTTTTTTAATAAAGGGACGATCTCATACATACATACACACACACACACACACACACACACACACACACACACACACACATACACACACACTCTTTCTAGCTCTTATCATTAAATAGTTATTCCTAGGTGCTTCCAAACAGTCACTTTTGACGTTGGTTTTATGGAGGGAAAGAAAAGAGCCAAAAATTCCTTGGATGAACTAGTGAAAGTCAAAGGCACTCTCTTTCCCTAAGATACACACACACAAGCAATCTGTAGTCACACACACACACACACACACACACACACACAACACACACACCTGTGCTTATATATGAAATATCTATATATTTTATATATTAT
Organism: Acomys russatus; assembly: GCF_903995435.1. Classification (NCBI taxonomy): domain Eukaryota; kingdom Metazoa; phylum Chordata; class Mammalia; order Rodentia; family Muridae; genus Acomys; species Acomys russatus. The sequence goes on along the minus strand of NC_067137.1, from coordinate 14,551,175 downwards.
ATATGTATAATACTGAATAAAAGACTACATTTGTATTATATACACATTGCACATGCATGCTGTATTGCACTCTGTGCCCGTGGGTCTCAACCTGTAGATCTCAACCATTTTGTGGGTCACGTATCAGATCTCTCGCATATTAGAGACTTACATTGTGATTCATAACAGTAGCAAAATTACAGTTATGAAATAGTAACAAAATAAATTTATGGCTGAGGGTCACCATAAGATGAGGAACTATCTTTTAATTATTAATTAATTAATTAATTAATTAACATCCTGGTTGGAAGGAAATTCTCTTCCTTCTCCTCCTCCCAGTCCCTCCCTCTCATCTTCCTTCCCCTTCCCCAAAATGGGAGACCTCTCATGGGTATTAACCTAGCTTGGCATAGCAAATAGGATTAAGAGCATCTTCTTCTATTAAGGCTAGCTAACGCTGTCCAGTTGGGAGAAAGGGATCCAAAGGCAACAGAGTCAGAGACAATCCCTGCTCCTGCTGTTAGAGGTCCCACATGAGGACCAAGCTGTACATCTTTACATATGTGTAGGGGCCTACATCCATCCCACCGATGCTCTCTGGCTGGTGGCTCAGTGTCCATGAGCTCCTGTGGATTTAGGTTAGTTGATTTTGTACATTTTCTTGTGGTGTTCTTTGCCTTTCTGGCTCTGCATCTGTTTTCATCAGCTGCTGGATAAAGCCATTCAGATGACTGTTATGCTAGCCTCCAGTCTGAAAGCATAACCAAATATTATTATAGTGTCAGTGGTGGGCTCTTTCTCATGGAGTGAGCCTCAAGTTGGGCCACTTACTGGTTGGCTGGGTTGAAGGTTTTATGTGTGGGTTGATGTCCCCTTCCCTTCACTGGAAGTATCGCCTGGCTACAGTAGGTGGTCACTTCAGGCTCCATATCCCCTGCTGCTAGGAGTCTCAACTAGACTCCATAGACTTCCTGGAGCATCCCCTTCCCAGAGACACCCCCTACTGATTTCTGTTTTCTCTCTCCCAGACCGTCTTTCCACACACCTGATGCCCACCCCATTTCCCTCCCCATTCTCATCTACTTCAGATGTCTATTTTATTTTGAGGAACTATATTTAAGGATTGCAGCATCAGGAAGTTTGAGAACTCCTGCTCTATGCCATATACATGGTATAAAGACTTCTTTGAAACATACACACACACACACACACACACACACACACACACACACACATCTGCCAGAATATTCGTTTCTTTAAACCATCCAGAACTATAGAAACATAGAGGATATTAAATACAATTTGAGACAAAAGAAAGATTTTAACTGACCAGGGAAGAATACATATTTTTCCTTTAATACACTAATATTCTATTCTTTTAAAAGAGTAAGTAAAGAAAAGAAGACAATTGAAACTATTTAAAAAATATGGAAATTTAATTGAATCAGCCAAAGAAAATATTTCTGTAATTAAACTCACGTATTTAAGTCTGTGTTTCTAGGCAACCAAGATAAAAAAGAAGAGCATGAGAAAAAGCAACCAATTATTGAGAATGTGTTGTTAAGAGCCCTGAAATACACAAAAGAAGTATGACATACGATCCTTCTCTGCAAGGAAGAACAGTTTTTATTTAAAAGAAATTCAGAAGCTACAGGATGGGCCAGGGTACCCAGTCACTCCCACATGCCACAGTGACAAGCAATGCCTGTGTCATTTCTTAGAGGAAACGACTAAGATTCAGGAAAGGGTGACAAATCTAGTCTGTAAGGTGTGGGTGTGCCGTAATGAATCACTCTTTCAGTAGCTTAAAGGAAAACTTGCAGGAACGGTCCCAAGTTTCTGTCTTCTCAAGGATTGTTTCTTTAGTGCACAGATACCACCATCACCAAACACATTTTCCTTAGAAGAATCACTTCCAGGATAGTGGCTGGATGGGCTGCTTCTCTTGGGACCCTAGAAACAATGCTTCACTCCAGCCCTTACCTTCAAATGCCTGGAAATGCTATTTCACCAGAAATGATGTCACCAACTCATTCTGGGATGTGCTGCTGCTGAGATCATTTCACTCTACACGGTCTGAAAGATGCCCTGATTTTCCAGTCACATGACTTTGCCACCACCTCTATCTCATTTAAATAGGAGGAAAATTGGAGGCCTCCCCACAGACTGTAAGATTACCTTGAGAATGCCTGGTCGTGGTGGTGCACACCTTTGGTCCCTGCCCTCGGTAGGCAGAGGCAGGTGGATCTCTAAGTTTGAGGCCAGCCTGGTCTACAGAGTATGTTCCAAGATAACGAGGACTCTGTTACACAGAGAAACCTTGTCTTGAAAAACAGAACAAAAGATTGCCTTGAGATTCAACACATCTCCTCATGAAAGAACATCCTTCTGGAAATTTGTCCCCAGGGAAGTTTATCCTTCAGGTAAAAAGCCCTTCCTATTGAGATAGTGGTCCATTGGGTCAGAAAGACTTCAAAATAGCAAGCAGAAAAATCACAGGAGAACCATTGAGATGTAACAAGAATAAATTAATAATAAAAATTAAAAAAAAAAGAAAAAACAAAACAAAAGCATGATGGAGGTATTTTGTACTTCAAAATTCAAGTAGTTCAATATAAGTGTCTTTAAATATGTTTGTAGCATTATGGATGCACAAAGAGAATTCAATGACTAAAATATGTTTCTTTCCAGATTAATGAATGGGAGCAAAGCATGTGCCAGCAACTTCTATTTGGCTATTTTCCTTCAGACTACCTAAAAAATAAGATACAAGATGTCCTTCTTGTTGATGTCACTATACAGTCATAAGCTGTGAGACAAGGAGGTTAATAAATCAGTTCTAATTTTTTTGCAAGTAAAAAAAAAGAAAGAAAGAAAGAAAGAAATCACAGGAGAGAGCCCACCCCAAGATTTTGATCAATAACAAATAATGTTTACTGAATATCATTATAAAATCACATTTTTAAGAATAGTATGTATTAGTACTTGCTAACAGGCACTAGAAGGCATATCGTACACCAGACTCTGGTCAAGTACTACTTACCCCATCTAGAAAAATCCTCGAGAGGACCATAAATATTGCCTACAATGGCAGAAGGGAAGGCTGAAGCATAAGAAAATTAACTTGCCTGTGTCACTCTGTAAGAAAGGGAGTGAGGATTGAACTCAAGCAGTCTAGTCTTAGAGCCCAGCTCTTGTTCACTCTATTGGCAAGTTCTAACGTCAGCATCCTTCAAACCTAACATAAAACTCCTGAAAATATAGGAGTCTCGTCCCTCTCCCGGATATTGTAGTTCTATAGATGTGAGTCGGGGGCTGTGACTTCGCAAGGCTAATCAGCTTCTGGCTAATGCCGGTGCTTGCAGGGTCTGGAGCCACAGCTGTGTACTCTGTGGCCTTCCTTGGCATAGTCTACTTCAGTTTCCCTAGTGATTCTTTAGCCTCTGTAGTCCTTTAGGCTTCTCCAGATACAGGACAACAATCTCTGCCCTGCTTGGAACCACTGCTGTACAGTGGAAATCTTTGGACCATTTTCAAAACTACTGATGTTTGAGGTCTCAAATTAATCGTTTTTCAATTCAAGAGTTCATGCATTCCACCAGCTGATAGTGAGAACTCAGTCCCCAGGGCTCCCATGCACATGAGGAAATTCACCCAGGCCAGAGATTAGCTGACCTACAATATCAGTTGCCCTCTCATAAATCATAAATCTGGCTGCTCAAGGCACAGATTTTCTTTCTCTTTGTAGTCAGCCTCTTCACTGAAGAGCCAAGCATATTACTCTTGACTCAAACGAGAACTTGATTTTGTCAGCTCATCGAAATACTCCCGTTATGTTTTCCCAAATTTGGAATGGTTTGTATTACAGGAAGGTCCTCCGTTGCACTCAGGAATTCCTGGCAACTCTTCCTGAAAGTACGCTATAAGATGGTATCTGATTTGCACTGACTCACAAACGCAGATCTGGCCCTTTACAGCGATGGTGTACACAGCTCCTGACTGACATTGGCAGCAGTGTATTTTTAGGGCATCAGCAGGCTCTCCCTCTATCTGATCAACACTTCCCTTCTGAGTTCCTTTGTTAATTCCGCTGCCCATTAATCTGCGGTGAGTGATAAGGTCTTCAGAAATCACTGAGTTGTTTGACAAGATTCTGTTACCAAAATAGACAAGGGCAGAATGAAGACAATAATCCGAGCAGTAGTTTCCCTGGCTGGGGTGGGGGGTGGGTGGGGGTGGCGGGAAGTCTACTTCAAGTAATTAATTAGTCTTTGTGAAAGTTCTCAAGACACTGACATGGGTTTCCCCTATCCGATCAGATCACCCTACTAGTGATTATCTGGCTTGTAAAGTTTTCAAGTCACTGTGAATTTTTCTCCAGCACAAATATGCAGCTGATTACTTGGGAGAAAATTAAATACAGCAAAACACCCCACTTCCTGCTCCTTAACCAATGTCCGTGTCCTCGTGTTGCTGTGGTGCGTGCAAAGTTTCCTCTCTCTCCATTATCCATCTACTCTGCACTCACACTGCTCAAGCGTGGGCTAGAGCTCAAGGTTCCAAGTTTAGAACACAGGACTCAGACTGGTTAGAAGCCTAGACCTTGGCTGTGGCTGCGGCCAACCCGAAGGACATTATGGCTTTCATATTATGGTCTGAGAATTTGCCCTCTGTTTAGAACACTGTTTCTCAAAAACAGTAAATATTGTGCTTCTAATTAAAATAGTTACCTTAGTAGGAGGAATATAGGGGAGAGTGAGATCAGAAAGACATTAAGAAAATAGAGTGGAATTTGATGGTCTCGTATTTAGGCATGAAAGGGAAATTAAAGATTTCTAGATTCCTAGTTAGGACAACTGGATTAATAGTGAAGTAGTGATGTTAGAAACTAAGAACATGCGCGATAAAGAAGAGTTCGATTGGCTGCGTGCGTGCGTGCGTGCGTGCATCTGTGTGTGTGTCTGGCTGCCTGTACAGTCTATGTGTAAAAGCACAACACAGCTACCAAGACAGACAGTACTAGACAGGCCAAGACTATAAAGAGAAGACCATTGCTGCTGGCACAGAAATGATGCCTTTACCCCACAGCACTTGAAATTTGTAAGCATGGGGAGAGATATTGGGAAGCTAAGCTTTCACAAGGGCAAGGACGCAAAGCACAGAACATCAGAGTTCACAGAAACAGAGCACCCCGAGAAACACTCTGAAGGGCTTCACCCCAAATGAACTCACTTTTACCCAGGCCAAGTAGACCAGTCCTTCTTAGGATAAAGGCAATCTCCTTCTGCCCTAAAGCCTTGCAGCAGATGAAAAGTATGCAGCGTAGCCTTTATGTATCACATCTAGCATTCAATCAAAAATTAGAAGATAAACTATAAGATAGAACTAACCACAGAGTACACAAATGGATAAAGCAAAAGTAATTCAGATGTTAGAGTCAACAGTCACAGATCTCTAAGTGACTTCAATTAGTATGTTTAATTATGAACATTCTTTTCAGTTTTTTTTAAAAAATCTTTGCAGTGTCAGGAAGAGAAGGTCCAGTGCAAGTCAGTGAGGGGCAAGGGAACTAAAGTGTGAATTTGTACACACACACAAATGTGTGTGTATGCATATATATGTGTATATATACATATATATACAAATATATGAAAATGTTGCAATAAAACTATGTTAACCAAATTTAATTACATATTATAAAAGAAATCTAAACCATTCTGCTGAAAAGCAGGCTAGAGGGACGTCTAGACTAAGCCCAACTCTGAAAAGAAACCTCTTGCATATTTCATCACTCTAAGAATAGTTGTTTGAAAGTAAATTGAATCTATGTAAAAATGGGGAACTCCAAAGGCAGTGGAAATGTTCCATTTATTTCTAGCCAAAAGACTCAGAGAGATGACAATGTAAGAGATCTAAACTCTATCGGTGGTTTCACAGTCAAACTTTGGTAAAAAACAAAAACAAAAATAAAAACAAAACCCATCAAATTGAACATTTAAGAACAACATTTTTTTGAGAATTTCATACATGCATATAATTGTTTTTAACTATTTCTTTCGATTTTTGAGATTATAATATGCTTACACAATTTCTCATTTTTTTCTCTATCCAAGCGCTTTAATGCACCCCCACTTGCACTTTTTCAAATTCAATCCTCCTTTTAGGAAAATACCTCTACTCCTAAATACAACTTGCTAAGTCTGTATAGCATCACTCACAACTGTATTTTGACAATACTTACCTCCAGCCCTTCCCTCTACCTCCTCCTGGATCTACCTCCTCCCTCTAACCAACACCATATTCAATTGTACATTTCAAATAAGCGTGGTCTATTAGATGCATCTCCTTAACGAAGCTATTATGAATAATGACAATAAAGTGACTATGAGTAACAATTGTTTATCATCTCAGGCTTCCATTTCACAACTGAATCTTCTCACTGTCAAGAGAGAATAAATGTGTGGGGAATAAAGCTCTTCCTGTGTGGTGAGTTTCGTTTCCTCTCTACCTCAGTCTTGCTGCTGTTTCCTGCTTGCTAACTTCCACCTGGGCATGTTGTAATTTCCATAGCAGCCCGTGTAGATGTCAAAGACTTTGGGTTTCCATGCCAGCCCTTGCCTGTCCCCAGGTCCAGGCTCCTCTTCTCTTCAGTGTCCTTTACTCCATCAACACCCTAGTCATCCCTCCCTCCTGGCATCAGCTGTTCTCTGCTTTCATGGTGCCCTCTAAGGCCGCACATGGGCACAAGTTCTGAGACACAGGATGACAGGAACTCTCAGGACAGCTGGCACAATGGCCAATAAATCCCACATTACACCATAGATTTTAAAATCCGAGTCATTGCTTCCTTGAGTTACAAAGGAAAAACCAGCTTTGTTTCAAACAGGAACTTGAAGGTTTTAGAATAAAGACAATTGTACTACATCCTCGAGCAGGAAAGACTTCTGCAGAAGCTGAACAATCAATCACCAGCTCAAGGCAGTGACAGGAATGTCCAATACCAATGTCTTTGATCCAAACAAGCAATATTGCACACCAAAGCAATCCACTACTGGTATCATGAGAAAGAGCAAAATTTCCCTTTTTTGGTTAGTTTTCCTTGAGCTCCTACCTTCTGTTACTGTATTTTTCTTTATTCTTTATTCTTTATTTTGCCATATTTTTCTTACCAATATTCCCCTCCCTTTTAAGTGTTTATGTTATGAAATTTACTTATAATTTTATCATTGTTGTATTTACCAAATGTAAAAATTTTTATATCCTGTCTTCTTTTAAGATTGAAGACTAAAGTTGGGTGATGGTGGCAAATGCCTTTAATTCCAGCACTAGAGAGGTAGAGGCAGGCATATCTCTGAGTTTGAGGCCAGCCTGGTCTACAGAGTGAGTTCCAGATCAGCCAGGGATATACAGAGAAAGCCTGTCTCAAAAGACAAACAAAAAATATTGAAGACTAAACTATTTCATAGCATTTCTGGAAAATTAAAAGTAGGTGCTTTTCTATACCCACACTAGCTCTCAAATAATGACACAGAAACATATTACATATATTAATAAGATTTAAGCACTATAGCTGGGCAGATACTCATCTATTCTAACCCATCTACATTGGTTGGGACTATTTCCCAGACGCATGCCCTGTAACTTGTCATCTGTTCTCTATCTGGCTGCTCCTGCTCCATCTGTGTCCTTGTGGTGACCCACTCATCATGCCCTTCCCCTTCTCTCTCTCTCTCTCTCTCCTCTCTCTCTCCCTCCCTCTCTCTCTCTCTCTCTCTCTCTCTCTCTCTCTCTCTCTCTCTTTCTTTCTCTCTCTCTCTCCTCCACCTGGGATCCTCCTTCTGAGATTGAAACTCCTTCCTTAACTCTCTTGCCCAGCTATTGACTGTTCAGCTCTTCATTAACCAATCAGAGATGATGGAGAGCAAAATTTTCACACCATAAAGCAGGAGATGCTTCAGCAATAATGGCAATGACCACATCCTTAATTGCAGCCAGATCTATGGGTACAGATATCAGGACTTGAGGACTTGAATACAGAAATCAGCATTTGAATACACAGCACACAAAACCATCCCCCAACAACATGCTTCCTTTCCTAGAATGTAGCAAAATAAGAGGAAAAAACATAAAGTCTAAAGACTAAAACCAGAAATTATCCACAGCCACAAAACAATCAAAGAAGGGGTAGGTTTGGGTGATGAACTTCGAAATCTGGCAAATCAGGATTCAGTAAAAGGAAAACTATGAACCAAGACAGGTTTCAGGGATTGCACAGACAAGACAGCGTCAAAACCAAGCATGGAGAGATGTCAACTTACTCTAGTTCCCTTTCAAAAGAGAAAGTGAGGGAGAGGACCCTAAACATCCCCTGCCGAAAAGAAAGGTATCTTCAATAAATGGTGTTTGGGAAACAGAATGTCTGCATGAAGAAAAGTAAAATTAGAGCCTTATCAATCACCTTAGACAGAAACTAACTCCAAATGGATCAAAGACCTAAATGTGAAGCTGGAAGTACTGAAACTTCTAGAGAGAACATAGGCAGTGCCCTACAGTATAGTGTAAAAAGTAACTTTCTTAGTAGGACCAAGAACTGACAAACTAGAATTTATAAACTAACATCTCTGAACAGCCAAAGGAACACTAAACCAGGTGATGAGGAAGACTGCAGAATGGCAGAGAATCTTTGCCAGCTACACAGCTGTCAGAGGATTAATACCCAGAATACATAAAGAACTCAAAAAACGAGGATCCAAGATGGCGGCGAGCAGTGTGGACCACGTTTGGAGGCTCCAGTGAACAATTCAGGGAATTGCACAGATTTCTGAGCCAGGAACACCGAGGTCCGAACATCAGGGCAGCGGGAGTGCTCCATGGTTCGGAGGGACCAGGGTGCGGAGGACCTGTGTGCCCCTGCACATGGGAGGAGCGTGGATTTTGTCTGATCGAAGGAGCAGTGGCAGAGGCAGCAGCACCAGCGGCACCAGCAGCGGTGGCTGAGGTTTGCAGCTCATAGCCTTCCGGTGGAGGCGATTGGTGTGGTGGCTGGTGGGAGTTGCTGCGGGAGAGGGGACTCGGGGCAGGATTTGGGTCGCATGGAGCCTTTGGACCCAGCCTGGACTCGGCGGACAGTTCGGCCCCAGAGTCCTGGGTACTGGCCCGGCCCAGCAAGAAATTCTGCCTGAGGCACTAACTCAGCATGGCCACAGCTCCCCTGCTGTGGCACAGGCTTAGTTGAGCACACACCTCCACACTAGGCAGCACCTCAGCTCAGCGGCAGCTCCCCTGCGGTGACACAGTCTGGGTGGAGCACTTGGTTCCACCACAGGCGCTAACTCAGAGCAGCCGCAGCTCTCCTGCTGTGGCTCAGGCTTGGCAGAGCACTCAGTTCCACCCTAGGCGCCACCTCAGCTCAGCGGCAGCTCCCCTGCAGTGACACAGTCTGGGTGGAGAACTTGGTTCCACCATTGGCGCTAACTCACAGCAGCCACGGTTCTCCTGCTGTGGCACAGGCTTGGTGGCATGCTCAGTTCCATCCTAGGCACCACCTCAGCTCAGCGGCAGCTCCCCTGCAGTGACACAGTCTGGAAGGAGCACTTGGTTCCACCACTGGTGCTAACTCAGAGCAGCCACAGTTCTCCTGCTGTGGCGCAGGCTGGACAGAGCACTCGGTTCCACCAGCTCTAAGACTCTGGTTGGATACAGTGTGCAGTTTGAATCCAGAATTCCTGGCTGAGATTGGTGGTCAGTTCGGGCCCTGAGTCAATAACTGACCACAGCACGCACTTTGGGCCAAAAGGCCCTAGCGGAGCTTGGTGCGCAGTCCCAGCCCAAAAATTCTGGCTGGACCCTGTGTGCATTTTGGGCCCAGAATCCCTAGCTGAGCTTGGCAGACGGTTCAGGCCCTGAGAATCTAGCTGAGTTCAGCCCGTGGTTCGGGCCCAGTGCTCCTGGCTGGACTTGGCAGGGAACACAGAAGGCTGTGGATACCTTGGCCTGACCCAACGCTCATTCAGAGACCCAGAACAATTGCAGGATCCACAGCACAGGGGGGCTGAAGATCACTGGCTGTGAGAGACCAGAACAACAGAGATAACCTCCTAACATCCACACCAGTGAAGCTTTGAGCTCCCAGCCTAGGGAAATTGTGAGAAAACAAGTGAATCTATCGTCAGACACCCTCCATCCAACTCTGGAAGCTACCCAACAAAAACAAAGACGGCAAGATGTCTAAAGGACAACGAAAAAGCATACGCAAAAAACCCCAAAACAACATGGCGTCTCCAGTTTCCAGCTATCCCAAAGAAAGCAACCCAGAGAACTCAAATACAACGGAAATACAAGAAAATGACCTCAAATCCTTAGTAATGAGGATGATAATGGAGGAAAAAAATAAAATTCATAATCAAATGCAGGAAGACGCAGACAAACAGGTGAGAGACATAAAAGAAGCACATAGAATGGAACTGGAAAAATTGCAGGAAAATGCAAACAACCAGATGAAAGAAATGAATAAAACGGTTCAAGCTCTGAAGACCTATAAAGAGGCAATGGAAGAAACTCAGGAATATACAAAAAATCAGATGAAAGAAATAAAAAAATCAGTTCAAGATCTGAAAATGAAAATGGATTCAATGATAAACATACAGACAGAAGAAAAACGAGAATGTGAGACCTCAGAAAAGAAGGCGAGCAACACAGAGGTGAGCTTTTCAAACAGAATCCAAGAGATGGAAGAACGAATCTCAGGTCTAGAAGATACAATCACAGATATTGAATCAACCATTAAATAAAATGTCAAATCTGGAAAACTCCTGACACAAAACATCCAAGAAATTAAGGACACCATGAAAAGAAGAAATCTGAGGATAATAGGCATTGAAGAAAGAGAAGACATCAGACTCCAGGGCCCAGAAACTATTCTCAACAAAATCATAGAAGAAAATTTCCCCAATCTAAAGAAAGAAATGCCTATAAACACACAAGAGGCCTACAGAACACCAAATAGAATTGACCAGAGGAGAAAAACTGCCTGCACATAATAATCAAAACACAAAACATGCAGAACAAAGAAAAAATATTAAAAGCTGCAAGGGAAAAGGGCCAAATAACATTTAATGATAAACCTATCAGAATTACACCTGACTTCTCAGCAGAGACCATAAAAGCCAGAAGGGCCTGGACAGAGATCCTGCAAACCCTAAGAGACCACAGATGCCAGGCCAGACTACTTTACCCAGCAAAATTATCAATAACCATTGATGGAGAAAACAAAATATTCCATGACAAAAACAAATTCAAACAGTACCTATCCACAAATCCAGCTTTACAGAAGGTACTAGAAGGAAAACTCCATCCCAAAGGGTCAAGCTACAACCAAAACTACCCAGGAAATAGATAACTATCCCATGGCAAAAACACAACTACACAAACGCTCGACTGGAAACAACATCAAAATTAAGACTCTTAACAGTCACTGGTCATTAATATCTCTCAACATCAATGGCCTCAATTCTCCAATAAAAAGACACAGACTAAGTGAGTGGGTACATAAACAAGATCCAACATTCTTCTGCATTCAAGAAACACATCTCACCCATAATGAAAGGCATTACCTCAGGGTAAAAGGTTGGAAAAAAATATTCCAAGCAAATGGTCACAAGAAGCAAGCAGGTGTAGCCATTTTAGTATCGAACAAAATAGACTTTCAACCAAAATTAATCAAAAGGGATGAGGAAGGACACTTCATACTCATCAAAGGTAAAGTCAACCAAGATGACATCACAATTCTGAACATCTATGCTCCCAATACAAGGGCACCCACATTTGTCAAAGATCTCCTAAAAAAGCTTAAACCACACATCGATCCCCACACAATAATAGTGGGAGACTTCAACACCCCACTCTCACTGAAGGATAAGTCATTGAAACAGAAACTAAACCAAGAAATAACATCATTAACCAATGCCATGGGTCAAATGGATCTAACAGATATCTATAGAACCTTTCACCCAAACAAGAAAGAATACACCTTCTTCTCTGCACCCCATGGAACCTTCTCCAAAATTGATCACATCGTAGGTCACAAAGCAAGCCTCAACAGATACAAGAGGATTGAAATAATACCTTGTATCCTATCAGATCACCATGCTCTTAGGCTGCAATTCAACAACAACAGAAATAACAAAAAGCCTACATGGACGTGGAAACTAAACAACTCTCTGCTAAATGACACCTGGGTCAGGGAAGAAATAAAGAAAGAAATCAAGGAGTTTCTGAAATTCAATGAAAATGAAGAAACAACATACCCAAATTTGTGAGATACATTGAAAGCAGTGCTAAGAGGAAAATTCATAGCACTAAGTGCCTTTAAAAAGAAATTGGAAACATCGCACATAAGCATCTTAACAACACAACTGGAAGCCCATGAAAAAAAAAAAAGAAGCAGAAACACCCAAGAGGAGTAGACGCCTGGAAATAATCAAACTCAGGGCTGAAATTAACAAATTAGAAACTAAGAAAACAGTCCAAAGAATCAACAAAACCAAAAGCTGGTTCTTTGAGAAAATCAACAAGATAGACAGACCATTAGCCAAACTAACTAAAAGGCAGAGAGACAGTATTGAAATGAACAAAATCAGAAATGAAAAGGGAGACATAACAACAGACACTCAAGAAATTCAAAGAATCATAAGATTCTACTTTGCAGGCATATATGCCACAAAATTTGAAAATCTAAGGGAAATGGACGATTTTCTTGATCAATTTCACTTGCCAAAGTTGAATGAAGAACAGATAAACAAGCTAGATAGTCCCATTTCCCCTACAGAAATAGAAGTAATCATCGATGATCTCCCAACCAAAAAGAGCCCAGGGCCAGATGGTTTCAGTGCAGAATTCTACCAGACCTTCAAGGGCGAGCTAATACCGATACTCTTCAAGCTACTCCAAAAGATAGAAATGGATGGAAAATTACCAAATTCATTCTATGAGGCCATAGTCTCATTGATACCTAAACCTCACAAAGACTCAACAAAGAAAGAGAATTTCAGACCAATTTCTCTTATGAACATAGATGCAAAAATACTAAATAAAATACTTGCAAAACGAATACAGGAACACATCAAAGATATCATTCATCATGACCAAGTAGGCTTCATTCCAGGCATGCAGGGATGGTTTAATATACAGAAATCCATCAATGTAATCCACCATATAAACAAACTGAAAATAAAAAACCACATGATCATCTCCTTGGATGCAGAGAAAGCATTTGATAAAATTCAACACCCATTCATGTTTAAAGTTTTAGAGAGATCGTGGATACAAGGCACTTTCCTCAACATAATAAAGGCTATATACAGCAAGCCAATAGCCAAAATCAAAGTAAATGGTGAGATACTCAAGGAAATTCCTCTAAAATCGGGAACAAGGCAAGGCTGCCCACTCTCTCCATATCTCTTCAATATAGTACTTGAAGTTCTAGCCAGAGCAATAAGACAACAAAAGGAGATCAAGGGTATCCAAATGGGAAAGGAGGAAGTCAAATTATCCCTATTTGCAGATTATATGATCGTGTACATAAGTGACCCTCAAAATTCCACCAGAGAACTCCTAAAACTGATAAACACCTTCAGCAAATTGGCTGGATACAAAATTAACTCAAAAAAGTCTGTAGCCTTCCTATACACAAATGACAAGCTTGCAGAGGAAGAAATTAGGAAAACCACACCCTTCACATTAGCCACAAGCAATATAAAATATCTAGGAGTTACCCTAACTAAGCAAGTGAAGGACTTGTATGAAAAAAATTTCAAAACTCTGAAGAAAGAGATTGAAGATGACCTGAGAAAATGGCATGATCTTCCTTGCTCATGGATCGGGAGAATTAACATAGTAAAAATGGCCATCCTACCAAAAGCAATCTACAGATTCAATGCAATTCCTATCAAAATACCTACACAATTTTTTAAAGACATTGAACGTTCAATTCTGAACTTCATATGGAAAAACAAAAAACCCAGAATAGCTAAAACAATCTTGTACAATAAAAGGTGCTCCGGAGGAATCTCCATACTTGATTTCAAACTGTACTATAAAGCAATAGTAATTAAAACAGCATGGTACTGGCACAGCAACAGGCTGGTTGATCAGTGGAATCGAATCGAAGACCCAGATATGAATCCACACACATATGGTCACTTGATTTTTGACAAAGAAGCCAAATCCATTCAATGGAAAAATGATAGCATCTTCAGCAAATGGTGCTGGTCTAACTGAAGTTCTATATGTAAAAAAAATGAAACTGGACCCATGTTTGTCACCTTGCACAAAACTCAAATCCAAGTGGATTAAAGACCTCAACATAAAACCAGAGACACTAAGCCACTTAGAGGAATAAGTGGGAAAGAGCCTGGAACATATTGGCACAGGAGACAACTTCCTGAACAGAACACCAACGGCCCAGGCCTTAATGTCAACCATTAATAAACGGGACCTCATGAGGCTGAGAAGCTTCTGTAAGGCAGGAGACACTGTCAAGAGAACAAAGCGACAGCCTACAGACTGGGAAAAAATCTTCACCTACCCTACATCTGACAAAGGTCTAATATCCAAAATATATAAAGAACTCAAGAAATTAAACACCACCAAACCGAATAACCCAATTGAGAAATGGGGCTTGGAACTAAACAGAGAATTCTCAACAGAGGAGTATCAAATGGCTGAGAAACACTTAAAGAAATGCTCAACCTCCTTAGTCATCAGGGAAATGCAAATCAAAACAACTCTGAAATTCCATCTTACACCCATCAGAATGGCTAAGATCAAAAACTCAAGCGACACCACATGCTGGCGAGGATGTGGGGAGAGAGGAACACTCCTTCATTGCTGGTGGGAATGCAAACTAGTACAGCCACTTTGGAAATCTATCTGGTGCTATCTCAGAAAAATGGGAATAGGGCTTCCTCAAGACCCAGCTATTCCACTCCTTGGAATATACCCAGAAGATGCTCCAGCACACAACAAGAAAATTTGCTCAACCATGTTCATAGCAGCCTTATTCATAATAGCCAGAACATGGAAACAGCCTAAGTGTCCCTCAGTAGAAGAGTGGATAAAGAAACTGTGGTACATATACACTATGGAATACTACTCAGCTATTAAAAACAAGGAATTCCTGAAATTTGTGGATAAATGGATTGAGCTAGAAATAATCATAATGAGTGAGTTAACCCAGAAGCAGAAAGAATCAAATGGTATATACTCACTTATATCTGCATACTAGCCCAAGGGGCATGTCCCACGAAAGCCTTCACTTACCAGGAAAGTGGGACAGAGGGGAAGGCATCCTATTGGGACTCTAAATGAGAGACGCATGGGAGAATAGCAAAATAAAAGGATACAGAGGGTCCTAGAAATCTACAAGTAGAACAATATGATAGGCAGATTTGGGCCCAGGGGTCCCGCTCTAACTAAGGCACCAGCCAAGGACAATACAGGAGGTAAACTTTAAACCCCTTCCCAGATCTAGCCAATGGTCAGAATATTCTCCACAGTTGAGTGGAGAGTGTAATATGACTTTCTCACGTACTATGGTGCCTCACATTTGACCATGTCCCCTGGAGGGGGAGACCTGGTGGCACTCAGAGGAAGGACAGCAGGTAGCCAAGAAGAGACTTGATACCCTATGAGAATATATAGGGGGAGGTAATCCCCCTCAGGAACAGTCATAGGGGAGGGGAATAATGGGAAAATGGGGGGGAGGGGGAGGAATGGGAGGATACAAGGGATGGGATAAACATTGAGATGTAACAAGAATAAATTAATAAAAAAAAAAAAGACAAATTGGGGATAGAGTAGAGGAAAATAGAGAGAGAAATATTTAAAAAGAAAATGGGAAAATTTTCACAGTCAAGTAATATGATATGTTTTGTTTAAAGATGTAGGCAAAGTAAAACAAATACACAAAAATGCAATATTTTTAATTTATCATAGGCACATGAAAGAATACCAAAACTAAAACACAAACTTTTAAACTGGTGTATTAATTTTCAATAAAGTCCAGAAAACAAAACAAAACAAAAAAGAACTCAAAAAACAAATTACTCATTCAAAAAACTGAGCCTGGGACCTCAAAGTGTCCACAAAAGAAGAAAGGAAAATGGCCAAGAAATATCTGAAAGTTAAACTTTAAAAAAGGGGGGGGGCTGGAGAGATGACCCACAAAAAAGAACTCAAAAAACAAATTACTCATTCAAAAAACTGAGCCTGGGACCTCAAAGTGTCCACAAAAGAAGAAAGGAAAATGGCCAAGAAATATCTAAAAGTTAAACTTTAAAAAAAGGGGGAGGGGGGGCTGGAGAGATGGCCCAGAGGTTACGGGCACTGATTGTTCCTCCAGAGGTCTTGAGTTGAATTCCCAGCAACCACGTGGTGGCTCACAACCATCTATAATGTGATCTGATGACCTCTTCTGGCATGGAGGTGAACATGCAGGCAATAAACAAACAAACAAATAAATTTTTAAAAAATGTCCATCATCTCTAGTAGTCAGGGAAGTGCTAACGAAAATAACTTTGAGGGTTTATCTTACCTTAGTAAGAATGACAAAAATCAGCAAAACAAATGACAAATGCTGCAAGGAATGTGGGGAAAGGGAACCCTCATTCAGCATGGATGGAATTACAAACTGGTGCAGCCACTATGGAAATCAGTGTGGAGAGTTCTTCAAAAGCTAGAGATAAGGCTACCATATGCTCAAAGGGTCCTGCTTCACAGATACTTTCTCATGTTTACTGCTGCACTATTCACAATAACTAGAAAATGAAGACAGCCTAAATGCTCTTCAGCAGATGAGTGGATAATGCAAATGTGCCACACACAGTGTGGAATACTGTAAAGCTGTAAAGAAAAAAGAAATCATGGGCTCTGCAGGTAATTGGATAGAACGCGAAAAGATGATATTGTGTGACGTTATCCAGACCCAGAAAGACAAACTTTGGACGTTCTCTCATATCAACTTCAGATAAGTTGTGAGGACAGAACCTGAAGTAATTGTAGAAACTGGGAAGGTTAAAAAAAAAAAAAAAAAAAAAAAAAAAAAAAAAAAAAAAAAAGAACCATTGAATAAGGCAATGTAGAAGTTATCCAAAGGAGGAAATGGGAAAAGGGGGAACTCTAATTAGGGATAGGAGGAGATATAATTACAAAATAGGGAGGGGAGAGGGAAAAAATAAAGATATCTGCAAAGAGTCATAGAAATCATAGTTTGTATCTAAATATGCATATACAGTTTAAATGAAAATTTCCCATTTAGGCTGACAATGCTCCTTCCAAGACCCAAATACCATCTTAAACAAACAAACAAACAAAAAACCACCACTGAGAGGCCTTCTTTTGAGTTGTTGGTCAGGGCCGCCAAAGAGACTTCCCCCAAATTACAGGGCATTGTTCCTGTCTTTGGCTACATCCTCACAAGAGGTGGAAGTTAAGACCCTGTTATTGAAGACACCACGGACTTCCGCCATAGGGTGCAGAGGCCTCTGAACTGGAACTGACTTGGACGCCTCCTCCCTGAGGACGCACCAGAAGGCCCCATGCAAGCGAGCAAAGGAGGGGAGCACCCAGCAGCCCCACTCAGCTGTGACACTCATGATCCACAACAATGACCAGCATGGCGTGACAACCCTAAGAGTGTAGTAGTGGCACACATGTCTTGCCAGTAACCAACAGCTCTCTAACTGGACTCAACACCTGCTCAAACAAGAAGAAAAGCATACTTAGAAATGAAAACCTAGCCAACTACCCAGGCCTAGGGAAGTCATGGATCTTGGAGGGGAACCCACAATTTCCACTTTACTAAACCAGCAAACACTTAACTACATTCTAAATATTCTGTCTTATATCAACAGGTAAGTTTAGTCCTCAATCCTTATCAGGGAAACTCCTTTTTGCAACAGAGGCCATTATTGAAAACCAAGGCCAATTAAAATGCAGAGTTATGGAGCTCAGTCCCAATGGATACATCTATAACCCACCTCCTGTGCCTAATGAAAAAGATGGCAGAGAAACTGGAAAAGCCAGAGTTTCAAGTAGCTTGCTGTGAGGTTACATCTTTAAAACGTCAGGAGTTACACCCAGGAAGTCTTACTAACTCGACTGCCTCAACACTAGCTGAGCAAAGATGACACCAATAGACGTTTGGTCAGGGGAAAGTTCAGAAGGTCTCAACTCTAGGCAATGCCAAAAGCAGGAGAAATAGTCTTTCCTGGGAAAGAACACACCAGTTGTTTATCTAATACCAAGTGACTAGCCCTGAAAACACCTATGAATTGAACAGGTTCCCTGAGCCCTGAGGGGAGGGGTTTGATGGAGACATCCTGTTTGCGGCTGAGTGTTCCAAGGTCTCTCACTTTCAGCTTACTGTCTAGCTGTGGACCTCTATACTACTTCCTATCTTCTGTGACAATGGCTTCTCTCACAATGGCTGAGCAAGACACTAATCTGTGAGTATAGCCAAATGTCATTGGGAGCCATTTTACTTGTACTTTATAAGCGTAACAGTAGTATTTTGTTTTTATTGTAGGTCTCTGGGCTATCTGGTCTCAGGTTCTTTGTCACAGAAACAGTACTGGGCCTGGATTCCATCGTATGGTGTGAGCCTTAAGTCAGCAGATCTTGTAGGCAGGACACTGTTTTAGATCACAGAGTTTGTGGCTGGGCTGGTGTACATGTTTCCCTCTGGTAGCCTGCACAGTACCTCCCTGTATTAAAGACACTAGTATGTAGGGGTGGAGGCTCCACGGAGGCACCAGCTCAACCTCTCTCCATGTTCAATGACTTGTATGGATGTTGTCTTCATCAATGAGGCCTTGTTGTCAGTTTGTGGAGAGCAATCTATAATCTTGTCAACAGCGCGGGAGGCTTGGGGCTTCCCACGAGATCTCTTTGGCCAACAACTCAGTTTAGATGTAACCCAATCTCGGTACAGAAGCTTCATTTAGTGACAAGACATGCGCAGTTGGGGATCTGTCTCCCCCTTTATTTGACAATTTCATTTAGATCGCTTTCATATACGTATATACTTTAGGAAGCTTCTACTGTATTAGGTTTTCATTTGCATATTAGGTACCCCCAAATAGCGCTTAATCTGAGCTCTCTCTTCCTATCCTCTGTTCCTTTTCCCCCTCTTCCCCCCCCCCCCGCCCCACCTTTCCTACCTGGTCCTCCTGTTCCATGCCCCACCCCACCCATTCATGACTGTCTATTCTATTTCACTTTCCTTTCCCAGGGAGATATATCTTCCCCTCTCCCCCACAGTTGGAGGGGATTTCCTACTTGATATTTCATAAACTTTGGTTTATGTGTTTTGTGAAAAAAAAATGCTGATGTTTAGGGAGTTTAGGAAGAAAAAGAAGCAATAGCTGCAATTGCTAGTTCACAGTCAGCAAGGACAGGCTAGTTTGTCTCCATCAGTAGGGAGAGGGAAGAAAAGGTTTTGGAAGGAGATGAAGCTGATAAATTCTTCTAGGGAATAGGTATACTGCACACGAAGCTTCCTTCACATTCTTTGTCCCAATATGTTAATGGGTTTCTACATCATAAATCCAGCCTTTCCCCTAAAAGGAAAATGTTTACAGATGCCAGCAATTGAATGTGCTCTGTGTAAGGGGAAGTACCAATCACAGAGGCAATTTCGAAGCACATTTCTAGCTGTTAAGCTTCTCTTTAAAAAAAAAAAAAAAAAGCATTGCCAAATCCTGGGTGTGGGATGGGGGTGGAGTTGTTCAGAGAGAAAGCCACAACATGGACTAGGCTAACCCCCCAAATCCAGTAAAAACCTTTAAGTTCAAGAGTTGGGAAATACTTTTAAGAGCTACAGGGCTACAGTTGCACAGGAGGGAGAATTTCTAGTTTGTGACAGCAAATTTTGAAGTATTCAAATAGAATACCTCCAAATAACTAACAGAAAGAATTTAGAATGTTCCCATGACAAAAAATGTTAAATGTCTGAGGTGGCAGAAGCAGCAGTTACATTATACATGGTGCTCATACAGTGAAATTCTAGGAACTTTAATTATACCAATTACAAATAAAATGTGTGTGTGTGTGTGTGTGTGTGTGTGTGTGTAGCTAGCATGTGTTGGGTCAACCCAAAATCTCACCTATGTCCTCTCTATTATCCATCCCCCCACCTTAGCATTTGGTTTTGCAATGTTACATTAACCAGGGTTTTATTTTTTTAATATTTTATAATTTATTCACATTACATTTCGATTGTTATCTTCTCCATCTTATCTTCCCGTTCTCAGCCTCCCTCCTTTCCTCTTCCACCCTCTTCCCCTCCCCTAGACCTCTGACAGAGGGAGCTCTCCTCCCCCACCATCTGACCACAGCCTATCAGGTCTCATCAGGATAGCCTGCCTCCCTTCCTCTGTGTGCCTGTAGGGCCTTGTCTCCAAGAGGAAGAGATCAAATCTCAGGCACCAGAGTCCCAGCTCCTCCCAAAGCCTGGAGAGTGAGCTGTGCATCCACTAGATCTGAATTGGGAATAGTGCTACCTCAAGACCCAGCTGTACCACTCCTGGGCATATACTTGGAAGATGCTCCACCATACAAGAAGGACATTTGCTATGTTCATAGGAGCTTTATTTGTAATAGCCAAATTCTGGAAACAACCTAGATGCCCTTCAACCGAAGAGTGGTTACAGAAACTGTAGTACATTTACACACGGGTTTCATATTTGGAGCAGTTTTGGAAGATGAGGAAGGGAGGAGCTGGTGGGCTGCTTGTTAGAGCAGTCTCTAACACTGTCAGAGGAGCTAGGGTTTTTTGTTTTGGTGTTTTGATGTTTTGGGTTTTGGTTGGGCTTTTTTTTTTTTTTTTTTTTTTTTTTTTTTTTTTTTTTTTCTTCCTCACAATGCACCATCCAGTACCAAATGGAAAGATCCAAATATTTCACAATGTAGAGCCTGTTCTTTGTGAATCTCTGGCTCTCAAAAACTTGTTTGCTAGTCTTCAGAGGAGCTCAGGAATGCAGCTCCGAGTCCAGGCATCCACTGGGTTCTTTTCAAGGAGGTGGCATAATTGGAGCAGTTAAAATCTCCTCCTTTGCCATCTCACCCAGCTATCCCACCCAGGCAGGGGCACAGAGCAAAAGACAAGGATGTAAGCAGTTATAGGGATTCTGCAGGAAGCAATCCAGCTACCACAAAAATGTCCTTGGGCCTCTCCTGGCTGAGCCATGCCTGCCCCCAAGGAATCCTTTCACTGGCCTGGACTCCCTGCTTCCTTCTTTCCTCATTAGACACTACTGCGTTTCCCAGTCTCTATCTGCTCTTCTGCTCTTCCTATGTGATACAGACATTCAGTAAACTTCTATCACAGAACCATGACTCTACAGCGGGGTTCGTTTATAAAACTGGAAACTGGTTTGGTTTTTAGTCTTTTTCCACTTAAAGGTGAAGTTGAAAGGGAGGCTTATGCTAAGAAAATCAGAAAAATCACACATGTATGAACAAACTTTTACTTCAGATATGGAGCAGGAGGTGGGAGCTGGGGAGGGGCGGTGCAGAGAATGAGTTTTTTAAAAAAGCAATTACCCACGTAGTGAGACAGGAACTTTGCAGGGGAACCCAATAATTTTGTTCCTAAATTTGTCACGTTATGCACAACCAAATAGGAAATCGGTTTAGAAGTGCATCTGCAGTGTTCTGTACATATGTTAATATATGTGTGAATACTTATATTTATATCTATATATAGATGTTCCCTGTTCCCATGCGGTTGTTTTAGGATAAACAAACAAACAAAAAGACTCTCTTTAGATCTGTGAGAAAAATATCCACTTTTCCTAAAGCCCAAATTTGCACCAGTGAAGTGGTAGGGGTCTGCTAGGCTCTGAGAGCCAGAAGGACTCTGTGACAGGTGTCCAACCCTGCCACTGAGACACACAAACAGCCTTAGCCACGTGACCAAGTATGGCCACATCTTAATAAAACCATGTAACCATCGCATGTCCTAGCACACTCTTATTTTTATCTAATCATTTATAACTTTTTAAAATTAGCTGATGGGTGGTATGTAGGAGTGGGCTTGGGCCAGTTTGCCCATCCTGGTTTAGAGGGAACTACTTACAGAGCAAAGGGAAGGCTATCTTACCCTATATTATGGAAGTGTTGAGATTTCCATCAGTGAAACACTTTCTGGTACCTGCCACCCTAAACCCTTACTGCTATCAGTGGCCTGTGCATTAGTTCTCATACAAAGAATGAGGAAGTTGAAAGAATAAAATAGTCATCTACTCACATATGAGCACATTCCTAGAGCTGGGCCTGTGTTAGGCCCTAGGGATGAGGAAATGACCAAGGCATAGTTTCCAGCTGTTTCAAGCTTTCTAGAATAAGTTGTGTGGCAGATATCATGGCCATACAGTTGTGTGCATGGGTTCTGTATAGGAAACTTATTTTGGGTAGGTGGTAGAGGAAAGCATTCTAAAGGAAGGAGTGTGTAGCTCAGAGGAGAAAAAAATAAGCAGATGGCAAGTGGGGCTTGTTCAGTTATTCCAAGGTCTTGTATGAGCAAAGGAACCACAGAAGTGAAAAAAGACACTGAGCACAGGGCCTTTGCGCTGTTCAGTGTTTCCCTCACGGAGCACAGGAGCCAGGGTAGAGTTTCACAGGGGCAAAGAAAATATTGCTTAGGAAAGGTGAGTAGAATCTCCTGAGGGCAGCTTCATCCTGGGAGTCAGATGAAGTCAACCAAGAGGGAGAAGCATGGGAGTGTTATGGATCACTCTGGCCAATAGATGCGGAGTGGATTTGGAGAAAGCAAATCCAACCTTTTCATTCGCAAGCAAACCAAATGCTCCTTTAGAGTCTGGGTCTCAAATGTCTGTCATGGTGGTCACATGTCTGAACACTTCCTCTCTGGCTTATAACATTATTTTTGGAGATTGTGGCGCCAGGAAGAGCTCTCTCCCCCAACCCCGATCTGCCAGGATGTGAACGCTACAGGTTCTCCCTGCCACAGACAGAGACTCCCCAGTTGCCATGGCTTCCACACCAGGATGGACTGATAACCCTGAAACTGTGAACCAAAAGAAACTCCTCTTCCCTTAAGTCGCCTCTGTCAAGGCATTTGGTCACACCTATGTGAAAGCAGTGAATACAGTCCCTTATAAACAACACGACTTCTTTAGTCTCATTGTGCTGGGGAGCCACAGAACCAGCTCTGTAAGTCTATACACCTCTCCACAGGCAGCTAGACCCACACTGACAATGCGACATCTGTTTTGCAACAAAAGCACTTTCTAATCTTTACCAACTTTATTTTTTTCACCGCCTCTTCTAAGGTTGGCTTCTTGCCCCGTTCAAACGAGACAACCCTGGGCGTGTCGATGCCATCATCTGCCTCCTTGAGCACCTACACATGCTGCTTAGTGCCAGGGCTCTGCTGCGAGCTGTATCACCAGCTATAGCATTTGCAACTCAGAGAGATCAGATTCTTGAAGAGGCCAGATGTTAAATCAAAGAGAACTTTATGTCCCTTTGTGGTCTTCGACTTTTCAGACCCCCAAATTGTTATTCACATGGAGATAATCACATCCTCTGGACTGAGATGCAGACTAGGAAGTGGGGAATGTGAACATTTTGGTCAAGTCAGTGAGTATATGTCTCTTGTGACAAGCAAAATTCAGTCTATTAGCGGCCTAGTGATTTTTCAAAAGCTTTTCGCTAGCCTGAGTTTACTTACTAGGTGCATTTAGAAACTAATTTTGGGTTACAGTTAACCTGTGGCCATGCCCTTGTCCCCTGATTCAGTCTTTTGGACCCACGAGTTTTGTATAAGCAATCAATCCTCATGCTTAAAATGTAAAACCAGAGGAGACCTCATTCTGTCCTGAAAATGCAGTCCTCACCTTGGGAAAGGATGTATGCTTCTGAGTCACAGAAAAGCTACTGCCCTCCAGCTGTTAGAAGTGACAGCACAGAAAGAAGAGTGAGGGCATCAGTGACTCAGCTTCCCCCTTTGCACAGATCTCAGTGGTGACACAGGTCTTGCATTTGCAGGGGGCTTCCAGCTCTGAGAAGTTGAATCAGCACACCACCAGTGGATCTCTGAGGCCACATGTGGTAGCTGGAAAAAAATGACCTGGGTCAGCTTCACTTTTGCATGGAGCCTTAGTGCATTATGGAATGTAGGAAATTTCCCGAGTACCACAAGGCAGATGTGAGGCTCTTGTGATTTTTCCACTGTGTAAGAGAAAACTTTTGCAGGCATCAGAGATGGACTCTGCCATTTCTTTCCCATCTTAATGTTTGTTACTGATGTAAGTTGTGGATATGGCAGATATGTGGATGTCATTGTTCAGACCTCCTAGTGAAAGAATCTTTGCTTTACTGGGGTAATTATTTAACTATATATGTGGCTGATTAGATAGGTAGATGATAGATAGATAGATAGATAGATAGATAGATAGATAGATAGATAATTGACAGATGATATATAGAGATAGATAGATGATTGACAGATGATAGAGATAGAAAGATGATGGATGGATAGATAGATAGATATAGACAGAGATAGGCAAGAGAGAGGGAGGGGGAGGAAGGGAGGGAGGGGGGATGGAGGAAGGGAGAGAAAGAGAGAAAGAGAAAGAGAGAGATGCAGATCCTGGAGGTTCTATTCTGGATCAATTAATGCAGAAAGACCTACTATAAATGTGTGGGCACCTTCCCACAGGCTGGGGGTGGGCCTGGCCTGAATAAAAAGAAGAGAACAGTCTGAGCATCAGCATTCATTTCTCTCTGTTTTCTGCCTTGTGTGACCAGCTGCCTTGACACTCTTGTTGCCATGAGCCTCCCACCAAGGTGAACCAACCCATCAAACAGTGAGCCAAAATAAGTCCTTCTTCCTTAGGACTTTGTCAGCTCTCTTTGGCCACAGCTCTGTGTCAGTTGTCACTTCTGAGTCAGCAGCTATCATCACTAT
Source organism: Acomys russatus (assembly GCF_903995435.1). Lineage (NCBI taxonomy): Eukaryota > Metazoa > Chordata > Mammalia > Rodentia > Muridae > Acomys > Acomys russatus. The sequence goes on along the minus strand of NC_067137.1, from coordinate 14,526,205 downwards.
CAATGATAGTGTTCCTTTGCCACCAAGTAGACGCATGCTACTAATTGTGCCAGTTTAAAGAAAGATATAGTTGGACTGTGGCTGCAGGGAGGGCCAAACTCAGCTTCTACTTCTGAACAAGTTAAGGCCAAGAGAGCAGCCCTGGTTCCCCTTGCCCTTGCTGGCTGCCTCGGAAGGAAGAGCAGTGCCCACCAGCTGTACTAGTCTATGCATAGGAGCCATCCAGACTGCTGGGGAGCGGTGACACTCCAGCTCAGGGAGATGGTGTCAAGTCAGAAATGATACTGAGCAAAGTGCCAAGACATAGAGGCATTACAATAATCCCTAAATCCCCAGGAGCCGGCCTAGTGAGATCGTAGCAGAAAGACACCGAGGAGACCTAGACACATGGCCACTGGGGCAGATCTCAAAGCCAGTGGGATGCACGGGGTCTGAGCCCAAGGTTCACAGCCCTCTAGGTTTCTCCATCAGATGAGTCACTCCACACAGGGGGCCATTACCAGGCTGAGTCGATGTCTGCCGATTGCCTAGGTGTCTGAGCTGTGCAGGACGAATCTCTAGTGAGCTGTGGAGAGTCTGTGGCCATCTCCTGTGCATCATCTTCAATAAAGAAGTGCATCCTTGGTTATGCCACAGTAACAAGTACACATATACGCACGCACACACGAACGCATGCATGCGCCTTCTTGCCCAGTAGAAGTAACTAGACCACTTTCATACCTTTGCTGGGTAAAGTAGTCTGGCCTGGCATCTGTGGTCTCTTAGGGTTTGCAGGATCTCTGTCCATGCCCTTCTGGCTTTGATGGTCTCTGCTGAGAAGTCAGGTGTAATTCTGATAGGTTTGCCATTAAATGTTATTTGGCCCTTTGCCCTTGCAGCTTTTAATATCTTTTCTTTATTCTGTATGTTTTGTGTTTTGATTATTATGTGACGGGCAGTTTTTCTTTTCTGGTCAATTCTATTTGGTTTCTGTAGGCCTCTTGTATGTTTATAGGCATCTCTTTCTTTAGATTGGGGAAATTTTCTTCTATGATTTTGTTGAGAGTAGTTTCTGGGCCTTGGAGTCTGATATCTTCTCTTTCTTCAATGCCTATTATCCTCAGATTTCTTCTTTTCGTGGTGTCCTTGATTTCTTGGATGTTTTGTGTCAGGAGTTTTCCAGATTTGGCATTTTCTTTAATGGTTGCTTCAAGATCTGTGATTGTATCTTCTAGTCCTGAGATTCATCCTTCCATCACTTGGATTCTGTTAGAAAAGCTCACCTCTGTGTTGCTCGCCTTCTTCTCTGAGGTCTCACGTTCTTGTTTTTTCTTCTGTCTGTGTTTATCATTGAATCCATTCTCATCTTCAGATCTTGAACTGATTTTTTGATTTCTTTCATCTGATTGTTTGTATATTCCTGAGTTTCTTCCATTGCCTCTTGATAGGTTTTCAGAGCTTGAACCATTTTCTTGATTTCTTTCATCTGGTTATTTGCATTTTCCTGAAATTTTTCCAGTTCCACTCTATGTGCTTCTTTTATGTCTCTCACCTGTTTGGCTGAGTCTTCCTGCATTTGATTATGAATTTTATTTGTTTCCTCCATTATCATCCTCATTACTAAGGATTTGAGCTCATTTTCTTGTATTTCCGTTGTGTTTGAATTCTCTGGGTCATTTTCTTTGGGATAGCTGGAAACTGGAGATGCCATGTTGTTTTGGTGTTTTTGCGTATGCTTTTATGCTGTTCTTTAGACATCTTGCGGTCTCTGTTTTTGTTGGGTGGCTTCAAGAGTTGGGTGGAGGGAGTCTGATGATAGATTCATTTGTTTTCTCACGATTTCCCTAGGCTGGAAGCTTTGATGCTTCACTGGTGTGGATGGCAGGAGGCTAGCCCTGTCGTTTTGGACTCTCACAGCCAGTGATCCTCAGCTCCCCTGTACTGTGGGTCCTGCAATTGTTCTGGGTCTCTGAATGAGCGTTGGGTCAGGACAAGGTATCCACAGTCTTCTGGGTCCCCTGCCAAGTCCAGCCAGGGACACTGGGCCCAAATCACACGCCGAGCTCAGCTAGATTCTCAGGGCCCGAACTGTCTGCAGAGCTCAGCTAGGGACTCTGGGCCCAATCCGTGCACTGAGCTCCCCTAGGGACTCTGGCCCCAAAACGCATGCAGAGTCCAGCCAGAATTTTTGGGCTGGGACTGCGCACCAAGCTCAGTTAGGGGCTTTTGGCCCAAAGTGTGTGCTGTGGTCAGTTATAGACTCAGGGCCCAAATCGTCCACCAAGCTCAGCCAGGAATTCTGGATTCAAACTGCGCACTGTGTCCAACCAGAGTCTGAGAGCCAGGACTGTGCCAAAATCTCAGCTAGAGTCTCCGGGACCAATCTGTCTGCCAGGCACAGTTAGAGACTCTGGCCCCAAACTGCACCCCGAGCTCCACCCAAGTCTCCGGGGCCAAATTGTGCACCGAGCTCAGCCAGGGATTCTGGACCCACACTGCACGCTGAATTCAGCCCGGGACTCCAGGCCTAAACTACGTGGAGAGTCCAGCCAGAGACTTAGGGCTGCCAAGCCTGTGTGCAAAGCTCAGCTAGAGTCTCTGGACCCAATCTGCCCGGCAAGTCCAGCTAGGGACTCTGAGTCGAATCTGCATACTGACCTCAGCCTGTGTCAGCGCCCCAGAACTGCAAGTTGAGCTGAGCTAATGTCTTGGGCAGAATTGCTCACTGAGCTGAACTAGCACCTTGGGTGTAACTGACCGCTCTGCCCAGCCTGTGTCACAGCAGGGGAGCTGTGGCTGAGCTGAGCTAGCACCTCAGGCAGAATTGCTTGCTGAGCTGAGCCAGCATCTCCACCGCACTGCTCACTGAGCTGAACTCGGGACTCTGGGGTTGAACTGTCCGCCGAGTCTAATTTGGGTCTCAAGGCACCACACAACCCAAATCCTGCCCAGAGTCCCCTCTCCCGCAGCAACTCCCACTGGCCACCACACCAATCGCCTCCACCAGAAGGCTCTGAGCTGCAAACCTCAGCCACCGCTGCTGCTGCTGCTGCTGCCACTGGTGCCTCTGCCACTGCTGCTCCGATCCAAGAAAATCCGCTCTCCTCCCGTGTGCAGGGGCATGCAGATCCTCCGCACCCTGGTCCCTCCGAACCATGGAGCACTCCTGCTGCTTTGGTGTGGGGACCTCGGTGTTCCTAGCTCAGAAATCTGTGTAATTCCCTGAATTGTTCACTGGAGCTTCTAAACACGGTCCACACTGCTTGCCGCCACCTTGGATCTCTCGTCTGGCTACTTCAGGTATCCGTTCCACAGGACGGGTCCTAGGTGTCTCTGGCCTGTGTGTTGGTCCGGCCTGTTTGCTGATCCTTTTTTTTTTCTGATCCACGTGTGCTCAAGCTGGGTCTGGACCTGCTGTTCCTCTCCCACTTTCATATCTTTGCTGCCGCCATTCCTCTTCCCCCTAAGGAGCTACAGTGACTTCTCTGACCCTGACTTCTGGAGAAGTGGCTTTTGAGTGAATGGCCCAGTCTCTCTTGCTTCCCTCTGGCTATGGTGCCAGCCTGGTCAGAGTCTGTGTACTCTGATCCCCTCTGCTCTTTGTACTAGTTTTATGGGGTATAACTCTTGGAAGGCAAAGGGGTGGTTAACCAACACTTTTATGTATATACTTAGTTTAGAGGTGTGATTATTGGCACACTCATTCAGTCCTTTCATCTGAGCCACGGTCTCCAGTAGCTTCATCAGCAATAAAAGGATGTTTCAGTCTTTATCTGCCTACTTCTGTTTATTTCTATCAACTCTGGGTGCTTCTGTGTTGATGGTGCAGGAATACTTTGTTTTAGCTCTTTTTCTTTTTGTGTTTGTGTGTTAATAATTTTACATGTGTGTGACAACCACTTTACCAACTGAGCCATCTCCCCAGGCCCCAACAACGTCAACCCTTCTTATCTCAGGCCCTGTTGGTGTTATGCTACACAGTGGTGAGCTGGAACAAGCAACGGGCAGGAGAACTTAGGGGAAAGTAAGGGTCAGAGAGGAAGCAGGCAAAGAAGGGGCCTCTATTTGCAGCAATCGGAGACATCTCCAGTGCCTGACCCTGATGAGAAAGATGCTAACAAGGGCTTGCCAGGACCAGTACATGCCACACCAAAGCATCCAACAAATGAAATCTGACCTGGTATAATTGTGAATACTGTTTCCTCATGATGGGTTTTGTCAGTTCTGTCTTGGTACCTGTCTCCTGACCCTTGCCTTTACATGAAATCTTGTATTGGTATCCTCTTTATGGCCGTTCTTATATAATAATGAAAAAATCTCCAGCTCAGCTGGCTACAAAACACATCATGCTAGAAATAAGATAAAATAATCTTAGCTATAGCAAGGGGCCCACTTTCCTATGTGTAGGCTGGTGTAAGCAGGAGGCAGGTATGAATAGGGAGGGGAGACATGCCTGGCACTCTCTGTGCTTTCTATAGGGCTCTGCCATGATTTCTCTTTTAATTCACTGGGCCTGAGGAAGAGCTGGGTGGAACAGTGGGCCTGTCACCCTCCAGCCCCTACCCCTTGCCAGTGGCTGGCCACACTCTTCACCTGCTTCATCTAGATCTCTTGGCTTTGTACAGTCATACCATCTTTTCCTGTCTCGTGGGGTCCTGGCTTCTTTCTGTTGCTTTTTGTTCTAAGCCAGCTACATTTCCCAGGTCCAGTTGCTAGGTAGCTCAAGTGACTTTGTAAGTCAAGAAAGGGTCACTTGGCTATCTAGTCACTGGGACTTTAGGTCATTCTGGTTAGCCGGTGTGCAGACCTGCTAGGTGTGCAGATCTGCTAGGGAGTTTTCTTAGTAGGGCAGATGTCCACAGTGGGAGGTGGGGGCTACTTGAGAGAAGTGTGGCTTCTGTTTACCAAGTGTCCACAGGTCATGGCAAACTGCCTCGTTGTCAGGAGAGGAGGGGCCACTATACTGAAGATTACCCACTGGTGGTTCTAAGGCACAGGGGGGAGGGCATTTCAAGTAAGACAATAAGGGCTGTGGCTGTCAACTCAAGTAACGCTTCCTGTTGGGGACTCGGGGAAGCCCCACCTCATCAGTTCCCTACAGAAAGTTTCCAGACCCTTCAGAAAATAGAGTATGTGCTGGAAACCACTTAGGCTTTCCTCACCAGCAGGCTCCTGCTGCCAGTAAAGGCAACACCATGCTCCCCCCACCCAGCGATGTGTCAGATTCAGGAACAGTGGGGAACAGATATTAGAGGATTAGGACTATGTCATTTCAGGGCAGATTTGTTTCAAAGTAATATCCTTCAGGCATCAGCTGCGCTTTTTAGGGTCATCCCTCAGCCATGACTCTCAGCTCCCCTTCTTGCAGGGTAGGCAGTTCCAAAATGCTTGTCTCTTGGTAGAATCCTGACCTTCCCTTAGAAATGAAGCAGGAATACATGCCTCAACAGTTCAAGGCAAGCTAGGTCATGCCTTTCATTTCTGCCATGCATTTTCAGTGACAATCTCTTCCTGTGTGTTCCTATCTTTTTGGGGGTCAGATTCCTGGAATTAACACAGGTTTGCTGGGGTCAGCAATACCACCTCTCCTCTGTACAAATGAGTGACAAGGGCAGGCTGGCTGCTGAAGGAGGCTGTAAGTACATTAAAGCACCTGGAAGGGGAAACCAAAGTCAATGTTTTCTTTAAGGCCAAGGAAAAGAGTGTACACAATCGTGGCCTTTTACCTTAGTGGACGTAACAGACGTGGCCTGAGTATCAATGACTGGCTTCTCCAGTGTGTCCCTAGGGGTCCAGGTTTGGGTAACGTCTTCTGTTATTAGCAGGACGGTCTAGCAGTTGCAACAGCACTGCCCTGCTTCTAATCCAGTGAAACAGGGGTAATGCTGCCTATACTCTCATATTTTTTCCATTTTTAAATTATGTTTCTTTTTTAACATATGCATTTCTATTATCACACATGAATGAAATAAACTACATACAACATGAAGAACCATGAGACAATCAGGAATTATATAAATATTACATTCTTAGTGTTTTGGCTATGTGTATTTGGCAAACTTGATGTAAATATCTTTTCTATCTTGTTACGTCAAAATTTCAGAATGACAATCAATATCTATTACATCTCATCTCTATTAACTTAAAACATTTATCTTGATCCAAAAACATCTTAAGCCCTAACCAACTAAGCTTAATTGTAAGACTAAACTATCTGGCCTTCAACCCCATCAGAGACTTGAGAAGGAATAAAACTTAAATACCTGAGTGAACCAGAAGTGCAGGTTAGCAGCTTCCAAAATGAAAAAGCGACTAAGACAGTTTACCGCCTGAACAGTCACTCAACACTCTCTATAACTTTGGAGCATCATCTTCAGCCTTCTGGCCCAATATATCTGACAGACATATTTGTGAGGCATGATTTAGAGGACTTGTTTACTCTGTTTTGGCAGAGTTTGGCCATTGACTCTGTCTGTATCTAAGCTTGCCCATTTTTAGGCAGAATTCTGTCTGTGGCAGAAATGAGGACATTTTTCCCAGTGGCTTGTTTGCCACATTTGAAACCAACTCCATAAAGAGGTCCTTTGATGCTCATCATCTTCTTTGAGGTAGGCTGGGATTAGTAAAAACGTGCCATATTCTGTAGGTCTTTGAGACTTTTGAAGACTTTAACTATTTTACCTTGTATACCTATAAAATCATATATTTTTTAAAATGCCAGCTTGGTACCAACCAATGCTTTCCCTTTCCTCCAAACAGCCCTGTGAAGTAACTATTTCTCCTGCGTACAGACGATAAAACTGGGCCTGGTAGAAAATTGATTTGCTCCCAGTCATACACACACTCTGCAGTTGCTTTGACCTGGGTTTGATCTGACTCCAAAGTGAATGGTCATAGTTAGTATTGCCCAGTTGTCTTGATTTGTGAGTTAAGACTCTCTCCCGAACTGGACTGTTCTTCTGCAGTGTTTCCATCATCTACCAACCGTGACTGACAAATTCCCACAGTTCCGTGCACAGATCCTGCAGTCTCGGTGTTGTTGACACTGTGCTGTGTTGGAGCTGAGGGGGCCTGCTTCAGTTCTCCTGCACACAGTCTCTTCCTGCCACTCACTCTCTGGGGCATCTTCGTATGACCCCTCTTCAGCAGAATAGCCTAGCATGCTCCATAGCGCAGGAGCTCGGATCCAAGGAAGCAAACCTCTATGCTTAGCTAAGGTCTCACTGGCTGAACCAAACTTTACTGTAAAGCTCAGATTCAGTGAGGGAGGAGACTGTTCAGTGGAGTTGTTTGGCTTTTGTTTCAAATTACTAGGACCACAGCACAATAGTCTACCAAACTAGTCAACAATAACATTGTAACTGCAGCTTTCACTTATTGAGCACCTGGTAAGACCAGTCAATGTGTTCCATGCTCTACATCATATTTCTTGTTCATCAGCATCATAACCTAGCCAGCCTGTAGCTTGTTTCCATTCTCCTCATGTGACAAGAGAGGAACCTGAGGCTCCGAGACCCTAACTTGATAAAATGACAAGAGAGAATTCAAATACTTCTTACTACGTTTCAAATGGCATAGACGTGGTGCCTGCTGAATAGCTAACCCTATGAGTGCCTGCCGTGCGTGCTGAGACATGAATTCAACTCCCAGCAACCACAGGTGGACAGAGGCAGGGAGAGTACTGGGGCTAACTGTAAGCTGAAGGCTGGTGACAACTCCAACCCAAAGGTGGACGGCATCTGAGGAACAATCACCACATACATGTGTGTGTGCGCGCGCACACACACACACACACACACACACACACACACATACATGCACAAACACACATAGAAAAGTAAGAAGCGGGGTATAAAGAATCTATTGTAATCATAGTAAGAGCACTTGGAATCTGGGAGGAGAAGGAATGGTGCTAGCCCCTAGCTTCTACAGGTGAAAGCTACAGGGCATTTGTGCTTTGAGACTAACTTCCTTCCATGTGTAGTCTTTTTAATTCTGAAAATCGAACTGAGAACACAGTCAATAAACAAGAGTTGGCATAATTAGGTTCATTAAAATACTGGGACAGAGGGGAGGACATCCTATTAAGACTCTAGATGAGAGAAGCATGGAAGGATGGCAAAGCAGAAGGATCCAGAGGGTCCTAGAAACCTACAAGAAGAGCATTATGATAGGCAGATCTGGGCCCAGGGGTCCTGCTCAAACTAAGGCACCAGCCAAGGACAATACAGGCTGTAAACTTCAAACCCCTCCCCAGATCTAGCCAATGGACAGGACATTCTCCACAGTTGAGTGGAGAGTGGGGTCTGACTTTCACACGTACTCTGGTGCCCCATATTTGACCATGTTCCCTGGATGGGGAGGCCTGGTGGCACTCAGAGGAAGGATAGCAGGCTACCAAGAAGAGATTTGATACCCTATGAACATATACAGGGGGAGGAGGTCCCCCTCAGTCACAGTCATAGGGGAGGGAAGTAAGGGGAAAATGGGAGGGAGGGAGGGAGGAATGGGAGGATACAGGGATGGGATAACCATTGAGATGTAATATGAATAAATTAATAAAAAATTATGAAAGATTCAGTGTGGCTTTTCTTTTCATCTCTCTTGTTTTAAGCCATAGCGGAAAAAGCCGAGCCTTTCTCTGGCTGTGTTTTCAAAATGTTCTCGGGAAGCAGAGAGCCAGAGAAGAATGGAATGGAATGAGCTGTACCCTACAGTAATGCAGATTTCCAAACCTAACTTAGATGTTTGGGGGGAAAAATCTCATGTACACACACATACACACACACACAGAGCGGTGACTCTGTTCAGATGTGTTTGCCAGCTAAAAGCCACGCTGCCACTCAGGCTCATTTGCCAACGTCCTTCCTTCCCCATTACCACTTGGGGCTGTGGGCCAGGCAGGGAACACAGTGTTTGGCCTGTCCAAAGGCTCGGGGGTGTATGAAGCATAGGCATTGTTGAGTGAGCCTGGCTGGGAGGGCAGTACATAAAAGCAAGCGAATCATGTGGAAAGACTCATGGAAACTTATATTAAAATACGATACCTCCAAAAATAATTTCTTGCAAGCAGCAAGAATTAGTGCATTGTGAAACAAACAGGGCTTTCACTGTTAACCACAGGAAAGAAGCTGGGGTGGGGGGTGAGGGGGGGTCAGTGGAAAATATCTGCTGTAAGAACTGCCCCCCTCTTTCTCCATCCCCCCTCCCCATTCTCTGTCTCCCATGCTAGGTGACATTAACTGATTAAAATGCTAGCACTTGGTTAGTTAAAGAGGTATTAAAAAAATCAGAGTATGTGATTTGTGGTACGTTGTGGGGTCTCTTGTATTTCCACTGCTGTGTCTGTCTTGCTATATCCTGTTATTTTGGTCTTTGAAATACTCTTGAAAATTCAGGCCATTGCTTGCTTTTCTGGATGCAGATGGTTGGAGGGACCACTGACTAATGACTGTTGACAGCTTTGACTGACATTTGCGTGGCCTTTGCCTGTGTCCTCATTACCCCGTCCCACCCTCATGACAATAGTTTAGTGATACAAAGATGCTGATAAATAGTATTTTAAAAACCAATTTCTTTTAAAATGAATCCCATGAAGAATGTGGCTATTTTATCTTAGCAAATAACAAATTCTTGCAGAAGCTTATAATTGCTGTCAAGTCTCCTCCCTCTCTACCTGTCCCATGAAATAGATTGTGGTCTAAATAAGGACTGTAAATGATTCATACACAAGCAAATTTATTATTCATTTTAGAAATAAAGCTGAGCCCATAGAGTCTAGTCCAGGAAAAATAAGGAAGAATGAATGGCTTTAAGGACACATCAGATTACTTGGTCCAAATAAAGACGTTTGGTATGGCTTAAAATAAGTCTATATTTATTCTTTGAAATGGGCTGTGCAATTAATGTTTCCTCTGTTGGAAAGTCACTTAAAACAGTTTCATAGTGTTCATCTTGTGAATTATAATCTATGGCAAGAATAGATGCCTTGATTTCATCGACGGTTCCATGACGAAGGAGTTGTCACACAACGTTGACAGCACTGGCTCAGAGACTTTATCAGTATCCTAAGGTCACACATGTCACACATGTCGTCATACATGGCTTAAGCTGGACATGATGGCTCCCGAGTTCCTAAGAGCTCTTATGGCTCCTTCAGAGGCCTCTGCATCTTCAGGCCTCCCTCTTCGCTCTCTCTCTCTCTACTAGAGCATTTTCACTGTGTATTAGAATTCTTCTGGTGATATAGCTGCTTCTGTGCCTGGCAGAGAAGATGCCTAACATCTCACTTGCTGAGTGAGCAATTAGAGGTATAAGAATTACTATCCTGACACAAAGTGTTACAACGGAATTGAGGGACAAGACAGATATGAAACACTAGTCTAGAGCATGGACGGGAGGATTATTATATGATATGATATAGACACCTCATGGTTCATACATTCAGATGAGCATGGGGCTATAGGAAGAGAGAGTAACCAATGAAAGTATCAATAGGTATGTGGGATGAATCACAAGAAACTTATGAAGAAAATAATACACCCACCAGAATTCCTTTAGAAGGTCCCACGGCAATATATTTTAAACACTGAAGACATCTGCTCTGAGGACAGCTATTCCATAAAATGAAGAGGGTTCATCTATTGTTCTGGGGTGGGGTGGTGGGTTCAAGAAGAAAGTTTGACTAAGGAAGAGACCTCCTGTCTACTCTACAAACTTCAGACCATGTGCCCCAATGAGTGGACTTTCGTTGCTGTGCTGGAACTAGTGGATGGACTTGAAGCAGAGATGCTTACAGCACCAAGGCACTGGTACTCGGAGAACACAAGGACACTGCAAGTCTACAGACAGTTACGATATGCAGCCAGGCTTAAGCAAACCTCTAGTGGAGCAGGGAGGTGGGGAGCATACATCCAGATGACTGACTGAAAGGAAATGTGTCCTTTATCCAAAGAAGAAATATGGGTCACAGGCTTTAGGAAACCAAATTAAAGCAGAAGCACTTTCCTTTAGCTGCAGGCCCCACGTCCATGCCAGTCTGCTATCCATACTGACAGGGAAGGGGCTTTCAGCTCTGCCTTAAGTGAGGGAAAGCTATGTTGGTGTGAGTTTTTCATGATGGCAAATCCACTTAGTGTTTAATGTACAGAGTTCTGTCTTAGTTAGGGTTTCTATTGCTGTGGAGAGACACCATGACCATGGCAATTTTTACAAAGGAAAACACTTCACTGGGGCTGGCTCACAGTTCAGAGGATTGGTCCATCAGCAGCACGGTGGGAAACACGGTGGCATGCAGGCGAACATGGTGCTGGAGACGGAGCTACATTCTCTGGAGAGAGTTCTACATCCACATTGACAGGCATCAGGAAGAGAGAGTGACACTAGACCTGGCTTGAGTACCTGAAATCTCAAAGTCCACCCACAGTGACAGACTTCCTCCAACATAGCCACGCCTCCTAATAGTGCCACTCTCTATGAGCCTATGGGAGCAGAGCCATTTTCATTCAAACCACAACAACTTCCATTTTGAAATTGTGTTCTCATTATTTTTAATCATAAATATTCCTTTTAATGAATTATTGGTTTTTATGTCCTTATATTTGATGTTTCAAATGTGTTGATTTTGTGTTAACCCTCCAAATTTCTAGAAAATTTCATCGATTCATACAAACCTACAATTTCAAGAACCTCTTCCCTAAATATGAACCATACTTTCTTTTCATAATACATAGTATATTTATCATATGTAAGGAATTAAAAAACAAGAATCTGACTAGGAAATGAGCAACTGCTCTGAACAGTCACAAAAACACGAGGCACAGTCAACATCATCAGTCATCAGGAAGTTGAAACTACAATGAAATACGTACAACAGTTAAAATGCTATTAAAGCCAACAGCAAAGCAAGCAAAAGCCATCACATGTAACACACACTGGCATGGATATGGAGAAGAGGAAGTCTTACACGTTGTCGGTGGGAACCGAAACCAGAACAACAGTATGGAACTTCATCTGAGAAGTGAAAATAGGACCACCATGGGATCTAGGCACCCCAGTTCTAGGTATATGTCAAAGGGAAATTAAACCTGCAAACCCCAAACATACTTACCTGTCCATGTCTACTGTGGAGCCATTCGTAATAGCCGAGGCTGTGATCACCTTGGGTCCTCACTAACAAGCACAATGTGCATATAAGTAATGGAGTATTGCACAGCCATAAAGAAGAGTGAAACTCTGTCGTCTGCAGCAGAAAGAATAGAAGCAGAGGAAATGATACCATTGGACATAAGCCAGGGACAGAGACAAGTACTGCACTCTCTCCCTAGCATGTAACACTTAGGTGGGTCACTATGAGAAATGGGAAATCACAGAGGCAGGAAAATAAAGGGAGGCCAGATTTGCTCTCTGATAGGTGCACAAGGTACACACGTCTTCAAATGTGAAACATCAGAGCAAACCACATAAGTGTGCGTGATACAAGCCAATAAAATTAAAAGAACAATAAAAAGGAAAAAGCCTGTTTCTTGATAAAATGGGATGTACACTTGTGAAAATGATTACTTTTATCCAATTACCTCTAGATACATGCAAAGAGGAAGTTTTTAACTTTTTCCACACTATTTTTTGTTCTGTTTTGTTATTGAGACAGGGTCTCTCTTCATAGCCCTTGCTGTCCTGGAATTCACTATGTAGACCAGGTTGACCTCAAACTCTCAACAGTCCACCTGCCTCTGCCTCTTGAGTGCTGTCTGGTGTTCCACCTTGTTTTTTTTTTTTTTTTTTCCTAAGTTCCAATTTCCAATGCTGGCATCTTAAACATGAAAACCACCTGTGAGCAGGTGAAGCCAGGTTGCCAGATGGCAAGATCATCTCCTATATTTGTTATAACGGTTCTGCTCAGTCACGAACACATCTTTTCATGACACATTGCAAAGACACATCTATCCACATAAACACAATGGCATTTTCTATAAGAGGTTCACACAGTAGTAAGGCATTCGGTGAAGGGTGCGCCACTTCCCCTGTTCCTCTGGGTGTCCTTAGGAAGCTCTTATGTTGGCATCACATTCTTCCAGGAGAATAATCGAATCTTCAATTGGGCTATGTTCTCGGCCATGGGTCACTTCCATAATGTCAAAGGCCAGCCCCAGGTTTTTCATGGCTTGGGGAAACATGCCTTGTTGGAGCTGTAGTTTGCCAACTTTCATCCTTGCATGCCTCTAATAGGGTGGTGTAGTGCAGCGCCTCCTCCAGCATCCCCAGGATAATGCAGACATCCATGGCATAGTCAAGGACTCCATGGTGCACGTGGCGTAGAATAGCGCCTCCTCCAGCATTCACAGGATGATGCAGGCATCCACGGCTTCACCTGGTAGACTTTCATGTCAGGAAGCTGCTTAGAGTTGCTGCTCATGATCACCTGGCACGGGGCCAGAACCTGCTTCACCTCCCAGCGTGCCTTCAAGCTCTTCAATTTTTTTTTCAGCGATTCCTGAACTTTCCTTCCATATTTGTTCATCACCTGTTAGCACATCAGCATCTTTCCATCCATAATCCCAAAGTACTTGCTAAGGTTGTTCGTTTGGGCCAATCCTTTCCTGTGGGACTTCAGAGTTCCTCCTCTGGGCCCACATGGCTCTTTCCCATCCCATAGCGATCCTCCTTCATGACCCATAATTTTCAATCATCTACATTTTCTTAATTAAATGGAAGAGAGGAGATTTATTTCCAGTTCCCATTGCTGGCACGGCTTGGGGTTGATTAGAGCAACATCTTTTGAGTTACCCCGTCCACAGCCTTTGAGGACTGTCTGGAGCAACCGTTTAATTCTGTGGCCAGCACTCTGCTCAACAAAGGAAACCTCACAGTTTCTCCAGGACGGTACTTTGCATGGTTTCATCACAAAGCAGTGTTGATGTAATGATTACAGATTTTCACTTAATAATTATGAAATGCACTCTTGTTACTGCGCCACGTGGTAATTGGCCACAAATGGCACATATTGCATTTAAATGGCTGTAATTCCTGCTGTTCACATTAAAGCCAGCTTTGTAGGTATGGCACCGATTTAGTCACACAGGGCCTCATGCACAGGAGGGCTGGATGTCTTGTGGGAGTGGTTCTCAACCCTCCTAATGCTGCGACTGTTTAATACACTTCCTCATGGTGTGGTGAACCCCCAACTATAAAATTATTTTGTTGCTACTTTCTAACTGTAATGTGCTACTATTATGAATCATACTGTAAATATATGTTATGTAGGATATCTGACGTGTGATCCCCAAAGGGGTTGAGACACACAAGTTGAGAACCAATATTCTATGGTCATTCTGTGGAAGTTTCTGATAAAATTCCTACAAGGGACCCCATCCTACCTTTTCCCTTTCCACTGAGCCCTCCAAGTTTTTTCTGTCCACCTGCTTGAGACTGGCTGAGAAAGAGAATCAAAGGACCAGGTAAGAAGGCAGGAGTGAGCTGGGTCCCTCAGCCAGCTCAGGAGCCCTTGCCTCTTTCGTTTGCAAGGAGTCCATCACTTAGAATGTTCTGGCTCTTTTGTTTCTACTGTAAAAGAGAATAAGAGGAATGGTGAGATGGCTCAGTGGGTGAAAAAAACTTGCTTTGCAAGCCTGACAACCAGAGTCAACCCAGAGCTGGCCACAAAGGGAGAGAACCAACTCCTAGGAAGGGTCCTCTGACCTCTGCCTGTGTGCCATGCATGCACCTAGAGAGTAGGTTATAGTCAGATGCCGGGCACATGGGCACAATGGGGCTGAAGAAGGAAATGCCCAAAGGAACTCTTTCTCGTGTCTGATCTTTGGCACTGTCCTCTCTCCTCATTTTACTCCAAGGTCATCTGGCTTGGATTTTCCTGAGGTTTCATGGAGGCATGAACAGGTAAATTGGCACCATCAGATCAACAGAAAGATTAGGACCTCAAATGTCTGCCCGTGGCCTACAGCCACGCTTATTACAGGCCAATTATGTTAATGTAGAACAGTCTCCCTGTACAGGTGAGGGGGGCAGGTAAAGCCCTCCTCAGTTCCTTCTCAGAGAAGACCCTGGGGCTAGTAGTCCTAGATTCTACCAGGCTGAGACCATAGAGAACATTGAGAGTGGTCAGGTGGCAAAGAAGGCCATGAGAAGGAAAGTGTTCTTGGCAGTAACATCATAGCTGTGGGACACTCCGTGCCATGGAGCTGGCTATCGACCCTCTTCTGCAGCATCTCGGTTAAAGGGTATTTACTGGTCCCTTTGGGTTTTGATCAGTAGATGTCTTCCTGGACCTGAAAACAGTACCAAATTCCAATCTCAGGCTGTTTCAAGATGGAATCGGAGGTCAGCCACTCAGTTTCCAGAAACTCGGGAGCCAGAAAACAGGAAAGGGAGGTGATGGAGGAGAGCTGAGTGGGACACAGGGCAGAGGTACCGTGTGAGCGCAAGGCAACTGGCCTTTGAGTTGTATGACCTCGGTGAGAATTCTGTTGTTGCTATAGTAGTTCTGGTGAGGTCCTGAGACTGTGTGTGAAAGCTTTTTATGTGGTCCCCAGTTCTGGTGGGGGTGGTGAGGGTTTCTCACTCTTAAACAGAGTGGAGCCTGTGTGAGCTAGGGGACCTGTCAGCTCTATGGATGAGTCATCCTTGCTAGGTTGACTCACTTGGCACTTGCTAGGTTTCTGTTTTCTACAACCCGGAAAGTAGGCTTCTGATACCATTAGAATAACCCAGACTTTGGAGATCTGGGAGTGCAGCTCATTGGGCAGAATGCTCGCCTACCTTACATAAAGCTCCAGGCTTGAGGCCCAATACCATATAGACCAAGTGTTTGGTGAATGCCTGGATTAATTTCCTGCACCCAAGAGGTAGCAGTCCGAAGGTCAGGTTGTTCGAGGCCATCCTTGGCTGTATAGCAATTTCTAGGCCAGCCTGGGCTACATAAGACAAAGTTGTACTTTTGTTGCTATGTTGCCCTTTTTAAAATCTCTTCTCTCTTTTTTTTTCTTTTTTTTTTTTTATTAATTTATTCTTGTTACATCTCAATGTTTATCCCATCCCTTGTATTCTCCTATTCCTCCCCCCCTCCATTTTCCCATTATTCCCCTCCGCTATGACTGTTCCTGAGGGGGATTACCTCCCCCTATATATTCTCATAGGGTATCAAGTCTCTTCTTGGCTACCTGCTGTCCTTCCTGTGAGTGCCACCAGGTCTCCCCCTCCAGGGGACATGGTCAAATGTGAGGCACCAGAGTATGTGAGAAAGTCGTATCACACTCTCCACTCAACTGTGGAGAATATTCTGACCATTGGCTAGATCTGGGAAGGGGTTTAAAGTTTACCTCCTGTATTGTCCTTGGCTGGTGCCTTAGTTTGAGCGGGACCCCTGGGCCCAAATCTGCCTATCATATTGTTCTACTTGTAGATTTCTAGGACCCTCTGTATCCTTTTATTTTGCTATTCTCCCATGTGTCTCTCATTTAGAGTCCCAATAGGATGCCTTCCCCTCTGTCCCACTTTCCTGGTAAGTGAAGGCTTTCATGGGACATGCCCCTTGGGCTAGTATGCAGATATAAGTGAGTATATACCATTTGATTCTTTCTGCTTCTGGGTTAACTCACTCATTATGATTATTTCTAGCTCAATCCATTTATCCACAAATTTCAGGAATTCCTTGTTTTTAATAGCTGAGTAGTATTCCATAGTGTATATTTACCACAGTTTCTTTATCCACTCTTCTACTGAGGGACACTTAGGCTGTTTCCATGTTCTGGCTATTATGAATAAGGCTGCTATGAACATGGTTGAGCAAATTTTCTTGTTGTGTGCTGGAGCATCTTCTGGGTATATTCCAAGGAGTGGAATAGCTGGGTCTTGAGGAAGCCCTATTCCCATTTTTCTGAGATAGCACCAGATAGATTTCCAAAGTGGCTGTACTAGTTTGCATTCCCACCAGCAATGAAGGAATGTTCCTCTCTCCCCACATCCTCGCCAGCATGTGGTGTCGCTTGAATTTTTGATCTTAGCCACTCTGATGGGTGTAAGATGGAATTTCAGAGTTGTTTTGATTTGCATTTCTCTGATGACTAAGGAGGTTGAGCATTTTTTTTAAGTGTTTCTCAGTCATTTGATACTCCTCTGTTGAGAATTCTCTGTTTAGTTCCAAGCCCCATTTCTCAATTGGGTTATTTGGTTTTGTGGTGTTTAATTTCTTGAGTTCTTTATATATTTTGGATATTAAACCTTTGTCAGATGTAGGGTTGGTGAAGATTTTTTCCCAGTCTGTAGGCTGTCGCTTTGTTCTCTTGACAGTGTCTCCAGCCTTACAGAAGCTTCTCAGCCTCATGAGGTCCCATTTATTAATGGTTGACATTAAGGCCTGGGCCGTTGGTGTTCTGTTCAGGAAGTTGTCTCCTGTGCCAATATGTTCCAGGCTCTTTCCCACCAGGCTTAGTGTCTCTGGTTTTATGTTGAGGTCTTTAATCCACTTGGATTTGAGTTTTGTGCAACGTGACAAATATGGGTCCAGTTTCATTGTTTTACACATAGACCTCCAGTTAGACCAGCACCATTTGTTGAAGATGCTACCCTTTTTCCATTGAATGGATTTGGCTTCTTTGTCAAAAATCAAGTGACCATATGTGTGTGGATTCATATCTGGGTCTTCGATTCAATTCCACGGATCAACCAGCCTGTTGCTGTGTCAGTACCATGCTGTTTTAATTACTATTGCTTTATAGTACAGTTTGAAATCAGGTATGGAGATTCCTCCGGAGCACCTTTTATTGTACAAGATTGTTTTAGCTATTCTGGGTTTTTTGTTTTTCCATATGAAGTTCAGAATTGAACTTTCAATGTCTTTAAAAAATTGTGTAGGTATTTTGATAGGGATTGCATTGAATCTGTAGATTGCTTTTGGTAGGATGGCCATTTTTACTATGTTAATTCTCCCGATCCATGAGCAAGGAAGATCATGCTATTTTCTCAGGTCATCTTCAATCTCTTTCTTCAGAGTTTTGAAATTTTTTTCATACAAGTCCTTCACTTGCTTAGTTAGGGTAACTCCTAGATATTTTATTTTGCTTGTGGCTAATGTGAAGGGTGTGGTTTTCCTAATTTCTTCCTCTGCAAGCTTGTCATTTGTGTATAGGAAGGCTACAGACTTTTTTGAGTTAATTTTGTATCCAGCCAATTTGCTGAAGGTGTTTATGAGCTTTAGGAGTTTTCTGGTGGAATTTTGAGGGTCACTTATGTACACTATCATATCATCTGCAAATAGGGATAATTTGACTTCCTCCTTTCCCATTTGGATACCCTTGATCTCCTTTTGTTGTCTTATTGCTCTGGCTAGAACTTCAAGTACTATATTGAAGAGATATGGAGAGAGTGGGCAGCCTTGCCTTGTTCCCGATTTTAGAGGAATTTCCTTGAGTATCTCACCATTTACTTTGATTTTGGCTATTGGCTTGCTGTATATAGCCTTTATTATGTTGAGGAAAGTGCCTTGTATCCCCGATCTCTCTAAAACTTTAAACATGAATGGGTGTTGAATTTTATCAAATGCTTTCTCTGCATCCAAGGAGATGATCATGTGGTTTTTTATTTTCAGTTTGTTTATATGGTGGATTACATTGATGGATTTCTGTATATTAAACCATCCCTGCATGCCTGGAATGAAGCCTACTTGGTCACGATGAATGATATCTTTGATGTGTTCCTGTATTCGTTTTGCAAGTATTTTATTTAGTATTTTTGCATCTATGTTCATAAGAGAAATTGGTCTGAAATTCTCTTTCTTTGTTGAGTCTTTGTGAGGTTTAGGTATCAATGAGACTATGGCCTCATAGAATGAATTTGGTAATTTTCCATCCATTTCTATCTTTTGGAGTAGTTTGAAGAGTATCGGTATTAGCTCGCCCTTGAAGGTCTGGTAGAATTCTGCACTGAAATCATCTGGCCCTGGGCTTTTTTTTTGGTTGGGAGACCATCGATGATTGCTTCTATTTCTGTAGGGGAAATGGGACTATTTAGCTTGTTTATCTGTTCTTCATTCAACTTTGGCAAGTGAAATTGATCAAGAAAATTGTCCATTTCCCTTAGATTTTCAAATTTTCTGGCGTATATGCCTTCAAAGTAGGATCTTATGATCCTTTGAATTTCTTCAGTGTCTGTTGTTATGTTTCCCTTTTCATTTCTGATTTTGTTGATTTCAATACTGTCTCTCTGCCTTTTAGTTAGTTTGGCTAATGGTCTATCTATCCTGTTGATTTTCTCAAAGAACCAGCTTTTGGTTTTGTTGATTCTTTGGACTGTTTTCTTAGTTTCTAATTTGTTAATTTCAGCCCTGAGTTTGATTATTTCCAGGCGTCTACTCCTCTTGGGTGTTTCTGCTTCTTTTTTTTTTTTCTAGGGCTTCCAGTTGTGTTGTTAAGATGCTTATGTGCGATGTTTCCAATTTTTTTTTAAAGGCACTTAGTGCTATGAATTTTCCTCTTAGCACTGCTTTCAATGTATCCCACAAATTTGGGTATGTTGTTTCTTCATTTTCATTGAATTTCAGAAACTCCTTGATTTCTTTCTTTATTTTTTCCCTGACCCAGGTGTCATTTAGCAGAGAGTTGTTTAGTTTCCACGTCCGTGTAGGCTTTTTGTTATTTCTGTTGTTGTTGAATTCTAGCCTAAGAGCATGGTGATCTGATAGGATACAAGGTATTATTTCAATCCTCTTGTATCTGTTGAGGCTTGCTTTGTGACCTACGATGTGATCAATTTTGGAGAAGGTTCCATGGGGTGCAGAGAAGAAGGTGTATTCTTTCTTGTTTGGGTGAAAGGTTCTATAGATATCTGTTAGATCCATTTGACCCATGGCATTGGTTAATGATGTTATTTCTCGGTTTAGTTTCTGTTTCAATGACTTATCCTTCAGTGAGAGTGGGGTGTTGGAGTCTCCCACTATTATTGTGTGGGGATCGATGTGTGGTTTAAGCTTTTTTAGGAGATCTTTGACAAATGTGGGTGCCCTTGTATTGGGAGCATAGATGTTCAGAATTGTGATGTCATCTTGGTTGACTTTACCTTTGATGAGTATGAAGTGTCCTTCCTCATCCCTTTTGATTAATTTTGGTTGAAAGTCTATTTTGTTCGATACTAAAATGGCTACACCTGCTTGCTTCTTGTGACCATTTGCTTGGAATATTTTTTTCCAACCTTTTACCCTGAGGTAATGCCTTTCATTATGGGTGAGATGTGTTTCTTGAATGCAGAAGAATGTTGGATCTTGTTTATGTACCCACTCAGTTGTCTGTGTCTTTTTATTGGAGAATTGAGGCCATTGATGTTGAGAGATATTAATGACCAGTGACTGTTAAGAATCTTAATTTTGATGTTGTTTCCAGTCGACCGTTTGTGTAGTTGTGTTTTTGCCATGGGATAGTTATCTATTTCCTGGGTAATTTTGGTTGTAGCTTCACCCTTTGGGATGGAGTTTTTCTTCTAGTACCTTCTGTAAAGCTGGAATTGTGGATAGGTACTGTTTGAATTTGTTTTTGTCATGGAATATTTTGTTTTCTCCATCAATGGTTATTGATAATTTTGCTGGGTAAAGTAGTCTGGCCTGGCATCTGTGGTCTCTTAGGGTTTGCAGGATCTCTGTCCAGGCCCTTCTGGCTTTTATGGTCTCTGCTGAGAAGTCAGGTGTAATTCTGATAGGTTTACCATTAAATGTTATTTGGCCCTTTTCCCTTGCAGCTTTTAATATTTTTTCTTTGTTCTGCATGTTTTGTGTTTTGATTATTATGTGGCGGGCAGTTTTTCTTTTCTGGTCAATTCTATTTGGTGTTCTGTAGGCCTCTTGTGTGTTTATAGGCATTTCTTTCTTTAGATTGGGGAAATTTTCTTCTATGATTTTGTTGAGAATAGTTTCTGGGCCCTGGAGTCTGATGTCTTCTCTTTCTTCAATGCCTATTATCCTCAGATTTCTTCTTTTCATGGTGTCCTTAATTTCTTGGATGTTTTGTGTCAGGATTTTTCCAGATTTGGCATTTTATTTAATGGTTGATTCAATATCTGTGATTGTATCTTCTAGACCTGAGATTCGTTCTTCCATCTCTTGGATTCTGTTAGAAAAGCTCACCTCTGTGTTCCTCGCCTTCTTCTCTGAGGTCTCACGTTCTTGTTTTTCTTCTGTCTGTGTGTTTATCATTGAATCCATTTTCATTTTCAGATCTTGAACTGATTTTTTTATTTCTTTCATCTGATTTTTTGTATATTCCTGAGTTTCTTCCATTGCCTCTTTATAGGTCTTCAGAGCTTGAACCGTTTTATTTCTTTCTTTCATCTGGTTGTTTGCATTTTCCTGCAATTTTTCCAGTTCCACTCTATGTGCTTCTTTTATGTCTCTCACTTGTTTGTCTGCGTCTTCCTGCATTTGATTACGAATTTTATTTGTTTCCTCCATTATCATCCTCATTACTAAGGATTTGAGGTCATTTTCTTGTATTTCCGTTGTATTTGAGTTCTCTGGGTTGCTTTCTTTGGGATAGCTGGAAACTGGAGACGCCATGTTGTTTTGGGGTTTTTTGCGTATGCTTTATTGTTGTCCTTTCGACATCTTGCCGTCTTTGCTTTTATTGGGTATCTTCCAGAGTTGGATGGAGGGTGTCTGACGATAGATTCACTTGTTTTCTCACGATTTCCCTAGGCTGGGAGCTCAAAGCTTCACTGGTGTGGATGTTAGGAGGTTGGCCCTGTTGTTCTGGTCTCTCACAGCCAGTGATCTTCAGCCCCCCTGTGCTGTGGATCCTGCAATTGTTCTGGGTCTCTGAATGAGCGTTGGGTCAGGCCAAGGTATCCACAGCCTTCTGTGTTCCCTGCCAAGTCCAGCCAGGAGCACTGGGCCCGAACCACGGGCTGAACTCAGCTAGATTCTCAGGGCCTGAACCGTCTGCCAAGCTCAGCTAGGGATTCTGGGCCCAAAATGCACACAGGGTCCAGCCAGAATTTTTGGGCTGGGACTGCGCACCAAGCTCCGCTAGGGCCTTTTGGCCCAAAGTGCGTGCTGTGGTCAGTTATTGACTCAGGGCCCGAACTGACCACCAATCTCAGCCAGGAATTCTGGATTCAAACTGCACACTGTGTCCAACCAGAGTCTTAGAGTTGGTGGAACCAAGCGCTCTGTCCAGCCTGCGCCACAGCAGGAGAACTGCGGCTGCTCTGAGTTAGCACCAATGGTGGAACCAAGTACTCCGCCCAGACTGTGTCACTGCAGGGGAGCTGCCGCTGAGCTGAGGTGGCACCTAGGATGGAACTGAGCATGCCACCAAGCCTGTGCCACAGCAGGAGAGCTGCGGCTGCTCTGAGTTAGCGCCTGTGGTGGAACCAAGTGCTTCGCCCAGACTGTGTCACCGCAGGAGAGCTGCCACTGAGCTGAGGTGCTGCCTAGTGTGGAACTGCGTGCTCAACTAAGCCAGAGCCACAGCAGGGGAGCTGTGGCCACGCTGAGTTAGTGCCTCGGGCAGAATTTCTTGCTGGGCTGGGCCAGTACCTGGGACTCTGGGGCCGAACTGTCTGCCAAGTCCAGTCTGGGTCCGAAGGCTCCATGCAACCCAAATCCTGCCCCGAGTCCCCTCTCCCACATCAACTCCCACCAGTCACCACACCAATCGCCTCCACCGGAAGGCTATGAGCTGCAAACCTCAGCCACCACTGCTGGTGCTGGTGCCACTGGTGCTGCTGCCTCTGCCGCTGCTGCTCCGATCAGAGAAAATCCACGCTCCTCCCGTGTGCAGGGGCACACAGGTCCTCCGCACCCTGGTCCCTCCGAACTGTGGAGCACTCCTGCTGCCGTGATGTTCAGACCTCGGTGTTCCTGGCTCAGAAATCTGTGCAATTCCCTGCATTGTTCACTGCTCGCCGCCATCTTGGATCCTCTCAAAATCTCTTCTCTCTTTACCCCGACTTCCCCCTCCCTTCTCTTCCTCTCTCACCTTTTTTCTCTCTCTCCCTTCTTCCTCTTTCTCTGTCTCTCTCTCTGTCTGTCTCTGTCTCTGTCCTTCTCTCTCCATTTGCAGCCTTATCTTAGCCATAAGGCTAACTTAAGACAGAGTGTCTTTTGCCAGCCACAGGCCAGAGCTCTGGGCAGGCCTGTGGGAAGGAGATATTTTGGCAACAGCAATAGCTCAGGAAGCCAATACTTTCCACCATAAGTTACAGTAAATATTTACACATGCCGCGGGTGTGCAGATTCTGAGTGAAAAGCAAACTCACGTACCAATGTTGCCCCTGAAGGTGCTCTCCGTTCTTCAGTAGCCATGACTAATTCTCCATTTCAAGGAGCAGAGAGCAAATTGGCCTGGCTTAGGAAATGAGGCCTTTAGTATATACATTCCGGAAGTGGGCACACAGTTGGAATGAAGGAATAGGAAAATGAATGAACCCCTGGAGCTGTCAAGCACTCAATTAGTAAATGAGCTAAATGTCACTGCTAAAGGGTGGCATCGTCATCATTGGCTGCCTCTTACTCTGGCTTTGGCCGGCATGAGGCAGCAAATGAACTGAGCCAAAGAAAGGCAGCTACTGCGTCTCACTGGTGCTGTGGGGTATGAAGAAAGTTAAGACAAGATTCTGCCTTTGAGGAACTTAGATTTGTTTAAAAAAAAAAAAAAAGACTATGTCTAGCAATGAAGGGACCAGGGGCTTGGTCCTTAGCATTGGAAAAATAATCAATAGTGCAAGATTGAGCAGCCGTAGAAAACTGAAAGACTCCTGAAGGTGTCCATAGAATGAAGGCAGGAAAGGCCAATGGGTAGTGCGTAAATGAAACATCTGAGTTGTCTGAAAGGTAGCAGAGATGAGGTAGGACTGGCACAAGGAGGTCTCTCTAAAGGCGGTAGATCTGCGTGTGGAACAGGATTGCAGACAGACAGAAGGCACGAGCAGAATTGCAGAGACGATGAAGGATCTCTGTGTGCAAGGCCAAAGGAAGTAAACCAGTCTGGCTGAAGTAAAGCTGGGGTGATGGAGGGCGGAAGGTAGTGCTGGAAATAACTGCAGCTCTTGGTTTGCGGGGCAAGATTTTCTCATTTCTGAATCCTCCAGGTCCCCAGAGTCTCTCTCTCTCTCTCTCTCTCTCTCTCTCTCTCTCTCTCTCTCTCTCTCTCTCTCTCTCTCTGTGTGTGTGTGTGTGTGTGTGTGTGTGTGTGTGTGTGTACACACACACATGCATGCACATGCCATGGCATGCACAAGCTGGTCAAAGGACAACTTTGTGGAGTCAGTTCTGTCTTTCTACTATGTGGGTACCAGGGAGTGAGCTCAGATTGCCAGGCTTGGAGGCAAGCACCCTTATCCACAGCACAGACATCTTACCAGTTCCCAGAGCATTATCTTTTTTAAAAAAATATATTTATTTATTATGTACACAGTGCTTTGCCTGCATGAACACCTGCACACTAGCAGAGGGCATCAGATCACATTATAGATGGCTGTGAGCCACCATGTGGTTGCTGGGAATTGAACTCAGGACCTCTGGAAGAGCAGCCAGTGCTCTTAACCACTGAGCCATCTCTCCAGAGAGCTATCTTGAGTTCCCTTTTGGATTTTCTTTAGAAACCAGAAGTCTAATCCTATTAAGTAGGCCCGCCTTTCCTGACTCCACTGAGTAAGTCTAGCTTGGAGGTTGGGTGTGTCAGGTGAATGTGGAAGGCCAGGCCCCAGGCCGGGGTACGGAACTCTGCGAACTGCACTACTGATCTAACTTGGAAAATGGAATGGTTTCCTCTTGCCCCAGGATGTGTGGGAATTCCTTCCACACACACAGTGAAAACACAGAGAGCTTTTCTTATCCGCCTCTGCTCCCAGGCCTCACCTGGCCCACTCACCTGGCTCCCCACCCAAGAGCCTGAGAAAGTAGGTGCAAAGTGGGGGAACTTGTTCAAACCTCGGCATTGTATAAAGACTCATCCCAACCCCCAAGTGAAGCATTACGAATGCAGGCCTGATAATGCGCCATTGTAAGCGAATGAAAGGCTCAGGCTTTGCGGTGGAGCCCTCAGAGTGCAGCAATTCTGGAGAGTAATTATGGAGCAGGAGACTGATTACACAAACTGCAGACTAAACAGTTAGGCTCTGCGTGTGAGGCCAGCTGACAAAGCAGAGGTAATTAATAGGCAGTTACAACATGGAAGATTCTGGAAAACATAGTTTTGGAGTTTCAAATTCACAGCCTCTGACAGAAGAATATTAGTAAGACAGATGCAGTAAGACCAAGGTGTCTTGAGGGAAAAGGCATTTGCAATCACGTTTAGAAAGAAGTCCTGGTGGGGTCTGGTTCCCACCATCCCTTTAGGAGAGCATTGCCCCCAGTGTTAGGGTTGGCACAAGCACGCATGAGACGATGCTAAAGAGAGACACTGCTGCAGCTGTACAAGCAAGCTGCTGCGAGGACTAGACACTTGTTAGTTTTTATGAAGTCGCAGGTCTGCTCTCTGCTCCTTTGCCTTTCAAAGATGCTTCCTGGTGGGCAGAGGCAACAATGATGTGTCTCAGGGAAGCGAAGCTTGGCGGGCTGCAGCTGGCGCTGAGTGTGCCTCACTCCTTTCCGGGTCAGAAGTGGCTGTGGAGTGATGGGCCTTAGACAGATAGGACCCTGTGCTCTCTGCTCACCTCCTGCTGCAGACACAGTGACAGTGATAGAGTCTGACACGGGGATGCTTACTTTCCTTTGAGTTAAGGGGAAAGCATGGGGGTCACAGACTTTGTGGTGAGCCAGGAATTCTGGTTTCACAGTTGCATCTTAGAAAACCGGGACACTGTTCTTTGATGGCCTTTGACCTCTTTTTCTCTTGTTCTTTTTTAGACCTTTTCAATATAGATAACAAACACACAGTCACACACACATGCACAGGCACACTCACACATGCACTCACACACACACATGCACAGGTACACACACACGCACACTCATGCATTCATGCACAGGCACACTCACATGCACGCACACACACACATACACACCTGATTGACAGATACCTTTGTTGTACACATTTTTATTTCTGTGAGACTAGAGGGCTGAACCCAGAGGCATGTGAATGCTAGACTCTACCACTACCACTTACCTCTAGTTCCCACTCAGGCATTTTCATTTTTTGAACTTGTAAGTCAGGTCTTACTAAGTTGCCTGGGTTAGCCTTGAACTCATTCACTAGGCCACCTTGTTCTGCTGTTTAGCCTTTGGTAGCTGCATTACAGGCCTGTGCTATGAGGCCCAATTTGCCTTACTTCTTATATCAGTTACTTGTTATTTGGACAAAATACTTGATGAAGGCAACCTAAGAAAGGAAACATTTGTTTTGGCTTATGACTTGACCTCCACTATGATGGGGTGTCATGGCAGCAGGAGCTGGAGGCAGCTGATTTCATTTTGTCTACAGTCAGCAATCAGAGATGTGAAGGCCATGCTTAGCTCTCTTCTTCCTTTTTATTAAATCCCTGACCCCAGCCCATGGCTGGTACCACTCAGATTTAAAGTACGTCTTCCCACCTCAATAACCTAATTTTAATAATCCTTTACAAACACACACAGGACTAGAGACTTGTTACCATGGTGATTCTACATCCTGTCAGGTTGACTACCAAGATTACCACCATCCCCTTAACTGCTCAACTTTCTCCTCTCCTCCTCCTCCTCCTCTTCCTCCTCCTCTCCCTCTTCTCCTCCTCCCCCCACCTCTGCCTGCCAAGTTCTGGGATTAAAGGTGCAGACCACCACACTGAGTTCCCTTTCTTTTTATATCGGTTCTTTTTGCATTACTCTAAATCAAAATATCCAGCAGAAATAACTTAAGGAGGAAAGGCTTATTTGGGCTTCTACTTTCAGAGATTTCTGCCCTTGGTGGCTCGGAGGCATGATGGAACAGAGCAGAGAGATTCACGCCATGATGGGGAATAAATGGTGGACAGCTATTTTGTATCATAGCAGAATTATGGAGCAGAGAATAAGAGCAAAAACATGGTCCCTGTGTAATCTCTAAAGAACTACCTGTTGTGACTACCTCAGCCCTCTAGGCCCCGCCCCTCAAAATCTCACAGCCCTCAGAAATGGCACCCCCAGCTAGGCAACAGCCATATAAAGCAGGAACCAAAGGAGGACTATTTCACAGGCAAGCTCTAACATGCTGCAAGGCCATCAAAGTCTTCCTTCCTTTTTCTATGCACCACTTTCCTGAAAACGTCTTCCTTTACTTCTTTAGAACACCCATTTTCTCAGGGGCTAGCTCCAGGAGAAGCAGCTGACTGGTTAGAGCATACTACTATTATGTGAGTGGTTGATGCCCCTGAGGGCTGGCAAATGAGACTAGCTATTCACTATAAGAGAGTAGTTTACATCTTTCCTTTCGTATCTATTATCCTGTTTGAAATGGACAATCTTATCACTTGAAACTTAATCAAAAGGAAATGGGTCATTGAAGAACTTCAGTAACCTATCTGGAATATATATATATATATATATATATATATATATATATACACATACACTCATGCAGGACATAGTTCCAGGATTTCTGGCCCCAAGATGTCTTTCTCATTCCTTCTCACCTGCTTGCTAACAATAGCAGATGGAAATACATTGGGTAATTGATTCTCCTCACCCTTAAGGATATCTAGTAGTCTGACTATGCCTCAGCCATTGTGCCAAATATGAGCGATACCAGCTCTCCACATCCTAACTGCATTAGGAGTCCCTAAAATCCAAGAAATACAGTTGAAAATCAGTCAGTGAGTTCTGCTATTTTTTCTGAAGTTTCTCTAAAATTATATTTTGCTATCTAAGTCTCAGGGCTGGACATTTGCTATAAGATATCTGTGATGTGCAATCCTTTAACCTTGAGACTACCTGGGAATACCCCTCCTTCCCTAAATAGGCACAGTGTTCCCATTTGTATTCTTCATAAAATACCAATGTAGAAACCACAGGTAGTCACTTAAAGTCATTTTCTATTTGACTCGGATGGCTCTCCCAGTCTCCTGGATCAAAGTAAGCCAGCCATATTCAGCTGACCTCTCTTGCCTGAGGATGAGCTCTCTACTTTCACAAAGCCATAGCACTGTGGGGTGGGATGAGGAAAAGATACATTGAGTGCAGTGATTCACATGGCTCGGGATACTATTATGGTTCAAAGTCAACTGGAACTTGCTTAGGCAAAGGAAGAATTCATTCCTCTTATAGCAAACCCCAGGATGACAGGGAAGAGGCTGGACCTTCAAGATGATTATGAAGAGGCCTGGATCACCAGAAGTCCATTCCCCCATCCTCGGCCCCTGCTGTCCTGTACTTACTGGTTCAAACCTGTCTGACAAACATCTAGTAGACAACTGGGCATCAAAAGGTTAGAGGAAGCACCATCCCCACCTCCCAGTCCCCAGCTCCTAGCCAGTTGGCATGGATGGTAGCTGTTTTAAATCACAGGACTACACTGGAGAAAGAGATCCCTTCCTAAAGCCAAGGAAAGCTGCTCACCAAAGGTGTGTGGGAGGGGTCCAGCACATTACTATAGAAGAGGTGTACGGGGTTCACAAATAAAGGACATTAGAGCTGATTTCACATTGCATAGGTTAGTGTAGCTTTGAAACATGAGGTTCAAAACATTAACTTGCAACATCTGAAATTCCCACTACTTTATGTAACATTGCCTTTCAAACACATTGCAAAAGCTATACCAAGAAACAGGGGCTCCTTTTATGTATCTATTCTTGGGGGCACCCAATTACAATTTAAATATTTTCATCATCTGTTCCTTTTGACTCATATCTCCCATAATGACAGGTTTCAGTAAAAAGTAACTCTAATATGTTCTGAAAAAAAATGACAGTATAGAGAAAGAATTCAAGTAATGAAAAAGCACATTCATTCACCATTTCTCCTCCAGTTGCTCTAAAAATAATGAGACGTTTTTTTGAAAAGGGATGCACACAGAAATTGAAGCTAACATGTTTAAAATGTAATTATTTTGTTGGCATAATAATAGCTAATGCTTATTGAATGTTTGTAAGTATAGGTAACTAGTGAAAGTCCATTACTGTCATTATCTGAACTGTTCCCCAGCCAACTGATTTGTAAACTAACACCTGCGAACCAAACTCATCAGTGTGTGTGTGTGTGTGTGTGTGTGTGTGTGTGTGTGTGAGATCAGCTATCATTTTTCAAACACTGCCTCATTCATTCATTCATTCATTCAATCAAGAAACAGGGCCTTTAATTGGCTTGGAACCAGTGAGCCTACAGGATCCCCAGGTTAAAATTGTGAGCACTTGACTTCACACTGTTTGCTTGTTTACTTGTTTGTTTGTTTGTTTGTTTTGGCTGCTGGGCATGAAAACCTGGTCCTCATGCTCACAAGGCGAGCACTTTACTGACTGAGCCAGCGCCGTTCTCTTTATGTGGTTTTACTGAAACACAGCGATGCTCATTTATCAGTGCCTTGTCTGTCATCTTGCTCTCACGCTACTGAACTGAGTGGTTGTGACAGAAACTGTATGGACTACAAACATGAAGGCATTTATTACTGGCCTTTTACAGCCTAGTTAGCCTAATCCTTGCAAAACAGTTATTATGAGGTAGCACTGTTATGCAAAGTTACAGTCTGGTGTGTATGGAGATTGTGATTCAGAGCGTGGTCTATCTGAACATTCTGTATCCAGATAACTCCACACAGAGAGTGTGGCTGCTACAGTCAGGATATTTAGGTTCAAATTAAACTATCACTCTGTAGCTGTCGGGAGGACATTATCTTAGCTAGTCTGTGCTTTGGAGTCTTCCATGTCCTTTATAGTTGGTGTGGTAGGTAACCTTGTCAGTTTGACTTGACTATGAAATACCCAGGAGGCTAGCAAAGCACACTTCTGGGTGTGTCTGGGAGGGACTTCCAGAAACAGAAGCAATTCCATCCTGAGGACTCAGATCTAATCAATTGATAGATCATCGTATGATGCCATTGTTGGAGGGTAGGGAAAGCTAAGGGCTAGGGCCTGATAGGGGGTGTGAGCTCCTGGGGCTGGGTCCCTGAGGATCTCTTGTCTCTCATTCCTTCTGGTCTCTCTCTCTCTCCTGTCTGAAATGAGGTGAAAAAGCTCTCATCTACCACATGCTCTCAGCTCTATGATATTCCGCGTAAGAACCGGAGAGCCTCCTGTAGCCGTGAGCTAAAATAGGTGCTTCTCTTGTTAGAGTGTTCTGCCAGGTCTTTGGTGACAGTGATGATAATTCCGATGAACATGACTGGAGAAAGCTGTGGTTGGTCATCCTTGGCTTAAGTACAGCTTTGGACCCTGACCCCAGATCTGACCATGATTGCTAAGGCTGCTTGACAA
This sequence comes from Acomys russatus, assembly GCF_903995435.1. Taxonomy (NCBI): domain Eukaryota; kingdom Metazoa; phylum Chordata; class Mammalia; order Rodentia; family Muridae; genus Acomys; species Acomys russatus. The sequence goes on along the minus strand of NC_067137.1, from coordinate 14,495,869 downwards.
GCCGATCCTCAGACAAATCCACTCTTTGAGACCATGCAGTTGAGCCCTTAGTCTCTCAAGAACTCTGGCTGTTCTTCCAAAGGTCCTGAGTTCAATTCCCAACATCCATGTGATGGCTCAGAACCATCTATAATGAAGTCTGGCTCTCTCTTCTGGCCTGCTGTCTCACATGCAGGCAAAACACTGTATACATAATGAATGAATAAATGAATAAATAAATAAATAAATAAATAAAATAAGACCAACATTAAATAAGTGGCATTAGGGAAACACAGAAATTAGTATGTGTCTCTGAGGTGGCCTCTAGTACATGGTGTCACCCTCCTCGACTCTGGGATCAGAGAGCATACTCTGAAAAGCCATGATGATGGAAGCAATAACAGTGTCTCTATTCTTTTCTCTGAACACAAAATATGAAATTAGAATATCAGACAATGGAGAACACAAGAGGCTGGTTCTGGCATTTACGGAAAGTGAGAGTGGCCAGATGCCACCTAATATTCACATTACTAACTGGACAATAAAAAAACAGAAAAACTCCTTTTTACTCGTCATTCTGAAATCTTGTTGAAAAATTATTATGCCTCACATAGGAGTATAAATTTTATAAAACATAAAATTAAACTTGCTTATATAGGCAGGATCCTTGAGAAAAGTTGCCAGAGGCATATACACTAAAAATGGACCTATTTGATGTCAACTTTCTTTCTTGATGGCATTATTTCCTGTGTTTTATTTTCTTTTTCTCACTTAGGTTGCTTTTTCTTTGTAGTCTCATCTTCAACTATTAAGTTAGTATTTTGTGGTATTGTGTATTGCTGAACTTCTTTTGAAACATAGTAACTTTATTACCATTTGTCTCTTTTCAGTCATCTGCCTGTCTTAACACTCTCTCTCTCTCTCTCTCTCTCTCTCTCTCTCTCTCTCTCTCTCTCTCTCTCGGGGGCGCACATACATACATACATATATACATACATACATAAGCTGATGAACAGTTTGTTTTAACATCTAGGCATGTCTAGGAACATGTGACACCTTTGGAACAGAAGTCCACACACATGACACAAGAAAGAGAAGACAGAATTGCTTGCCTTCATTCTCAGATCTTCCATCTACACAGGCAATTCCCAGCATGCTTCAGGGGACATTTCTCATTCAAACCACCACGTTAGTATGTAAAATCATTTGCTCCTGACTTCCTGTCCTATAATGCCTGCTTATTGCAGAGCAGGGCAGGGCATCTGAAGCCAGCGACTTCAGACTTCAGTGCATTTAGATAATGTATAGGGAAGGTGACAGGATTTTGTTTTCTTTTTGTGCCAACTTGTACATTAGCGTGTCTTAAGTGGCAGATTAAAAATTTCCTAAAGCACTAATGTGGATTAAAAATGTCTGTTGAGGCTTGTTCAGGACTCTTACAAGATCCAAATCGCATTCTCGTCCTTCAAGCATTCTTCAACAGCTTTGTTGCATTGTGTAAATAATAGCGTTCTCGAGAACCGCTTTTCTTTCATTAGGTAAGTAACTAAAACTTCTAAATATAGAAAATCAATGTAGATTTTATTACACTGCACTACAAATGCAAACATCTGTCTGTAAGTATGTATTTTGGGGAACGGGTTTAGTTCTGTTTGTCTCTTTGTTTTAATATAGATGCTTTAGTCAGTGTTATATTGCTGTGAGAAGACACCACAACTATGGCAACTCTCATTTATTTATTTATCTTTACCAAAAAAAAAAAAAAAAAGCATTTAATTGGGGCTCCCTTATAGCTTCAGAGGTCTGTTTTCATCATGGCAGGAAGCATGGTAGCACGCAGGCAGACATGATGCTAGAGGAATGTTGAGGGTTCTGGACTGTAGGCAACAGGAGAGAGAGAGAGAGAGAGAGAGAGAGAGAGAGAGAGAGAGAGAGAGAGAGAGAGAGAGAGAGAGAAACCTCAAAGCTCACCCCCTAGTGATACACTTCCTATAACAAGGTCACACATGGACACACCTAGACCACTAACGCCATACCTCCCAATTCTTTCAAACAGTGCCACTTCCTGGTGACCAAGCATTCAAATCTATGAGTCTATGGGGGGCATTCTTATTCAAACCATCACAATAGAGAAACTAATATTTTGTTGTTCTCTTTTGCTTAAAAAAAAAAAAAATTCTCTGCCAAAATGATAGCATTCCTCCTATTCAGTTCAGGTCAGAGAAGTCATTCATGCAGAGTAATAAAAAAAAAAAGTTCTTTGATGACCATTAATTTCAGTTGCTATTTTTAATCCATTTATCCATTCTCTCTTCATGATTTTTATTGAACAGTAAGTAGCTCTGAGTTGGCCCAGAGGACTGCTATACTTCATCATAGGATGCAACGGCAAGCCCATTGGATAGAGGCCATGACTCATATGGCTCCAAACCAGAAGATATCTGGCTTCTGGCGGTTGGGATACAGGAGGTGACACTTATGATAGAGATGTCACTGTGTCAGAAAAAGAGGAAGGCTCACACAGAGGCACGAAACTGGAAAACTCTGGAATTTTCTGGAGGCAGGAGCAGTAAACGAGACAGAAGCAGAGTGGGTGGGACCGGCGGTATGGGTGAGGCAGGATACATAGTATGAAGCCGAAAACAAATGTCCTGAGGTTGGTTCTGAAGGGTTAGAACTCCCCTTTCCTTTTGGGGAAGGGGTGAAGATTACAGCTGGGATGGGGGCTTTCAGTAGATGGTGCTGGAATCAAAGGTTCCTCTAATGGTGTGAACCAGCGGTTTGCAACTAAGACTCCAGAAGCTACGAGCAAACCTACTATGCATCGGAACAAGAAGGTTAATGTATAAATACTCAAAGTCTGTCTTCCCATTCTTTCCTGTCTCCAGGAAAACTGTGGCAGAACCACTGACCAGGAAATGGGCTTCTTCTGGGGTTCTTTGGGAGAAGGTTATAAGTAGGAGAGAGATGGTTAAATGCTGTTTGTTGTTTTTTTCGTGCCTTGGTCCACACTTGAGCTCTCGGCTCTCACCGTTACACAAGAGCTTTCCTTACGTGGACTAGGGAATGTTGAGTGGCTCCAAAAGGTAATGCACAAAGTGTGAAGAGTGGTTAATCTACAACAAGTCAACAGGCAAGTAGAAAGTGTTGCCTTGTTCTCTCCTACTAAAGCGCGTTTGTAAGCAGCACTCCTGGGAAGGGACACGCCACTCCCACTGTGGCCTTATCCCAGACACCTTCTGTAGATGCCAATTCTTGTTCATGCACCAGTGATGATGGCTGCGGAGGCACACAAGAGTCGGGGCAGGTGGTGGAAGAGGAACCAGGGAGGATGCAGTTGGCACAAAGAGGGAGAAAGAAACCTCCGAAAGAAGAGAGAGGAGAGGCCAGGCCTGGTGGAGTCAGAATGTCAGAGGACCTGTGAGGGCACACACTTGATGTGACTTCAAGATGGCAGCTCACTGGTTGGTGACTTCCTCAAGAGCAGCTTCAGTGGAATAGTGGCAGAGCGTGCAGATGATGGCGGCTTCCGTGAATGGGCAGAGAGGTAAGGAAATGGAGACATGGGTGTAGATTGCTCCCTGGAGGTATTAGAAGTTCCCAGAGGGAGGCAAGGTTGTGCCCTGGTTTTCAGAGGGAATAGTTGAATGTCTTCTCCAGAGAAGCCCCATCTATGCAACTGAGGGGCGGTGCCAGCCATTTGGTTCTGCTGTGCCTGTTAGACTGAGTCTTGCCCTCTTTAGGTCTTTCCTTCCAGGACTCCCAAGGTCCTCTGTTCTCCCTCCCTGTGCCCACCTCCCTTACAGGTGAAGGATCTACTGTGTCCCTGCTAGTGTCTTTGGAGCAGAAATGCCCCACCTGGTGTGACATCCCACATCTCCCTTAAGGCCACACTTTCTCCTTCACCTACTAGTGCCACGCGGAGTAGCCAGGACTCTGGATCCTCTAGGGAGCCTCAGATCATCCCCTGGAGAGCCAGGAGATGAGGCATTCTGGGACGGAACTTCTATAGTGCCAGTGTTGGGAGTCCAGTACGTTTCAAGAGTGCCAAGGAATGGAGCCTTCCATACCTATTTTTGGGTATCTGGGTTCTGGTTGTCATGACAGTCCATTAGCTTCCTTATAGAGCTTTTATAATATCATCATTCCCCCGCTGCGGAAGACTGGTGTGAGGAGCCGTGCCCACCACAGCACGTTGGCTTCCTTTTAGTGCCCTGAGTGGGGTTTAAATGGCCCTCTGGAGAACTTTCTGACCCCTTCTTCCATTTGCCCTCTGCATCCTGGAAAGGTATCTTTAACTTGTTTGGCATCTGTGTGGGAAGGAGCACTTAGGAAAAGAGCCCTGAGAAGACAGTCTCCCTAGTAATGGCACATCACTCCTTCTGTAGGCTTCTTCCTGATCTTAGCTGGATAACAGGGTTAGAATCTGGCCTCTGCTCTTATTGAGTGCTGCCCTGGGGCCTGGAAACATGCCATTATGAGTGACAATGACCCTCCTGAAGGAGTCCGAGCTTTGCCTGAGGGCTTGGGCATCCCTCCTGAGTCTGATGAGACACTGTGTTACCCTGTCTGAACATGTGGCACGCGGAGGCAGTTTTCTCTGCACTTGTAGCAAGAGAGGCTTTCTCAACTGTCATTACAGAGCCCTTTGCCTAGGATGACCTGCCTGTCCTTATTGAAGCCAGAGTGACTATGGGAACTCCTTATGATGCAGACTAAGATGGGGGCAATGTGCCAGTGCTTTAAATGTGCAAGTATTCTCTTCTCACAGCTCTTGATGGTGAAGTCCAAGATCAAAGTTCCAGTAGGGTTGATGTCTCCTGACGCTTCTTTCCTTAGCTTGCATACCTGCTAATGCCTGTCTGCTTATTGTATCCTCACATAGCCTTTCCTCCTTCCTCTCCCTCCTCTCTCTCTTTCTCCCTTACCTCTCCCTCTCTCTTCTCTCTCTCTCTCTCTTACCTCTCCCTCTCCTTCCCTCCCTTCCTCACCCCCTCCTCATCTCTTTGTCTCCCCCACCCTTGACACCAAGGGGTGTCTTTCTCTCTGCATTAGAACATAAGTCCTATCCAACTAGGGTCCCATCTTTGTAAGCATATTCAATCTTAATTAAACCTTTTAAGCCCTCATTCCAAATACCTACCTGAACATTAAGAGGGTACATCTTAACGTTCTCTATTTCATATACTTCCAGATCCGAGGGGCGGGTTGGAGATGTCAGCCGAGCAGCATGCTCTCTGGAGGTGTAGAGAAGCATGCTTCCATTTCTTGGTGGCTGTTAGCATTCCTTGATGTATGGCTGCATCTGTGGTCACATTGTCCATTTTCCCTTTACCTCTCTGCTTTATAGACCATTAAGTTTGCACTTAGGGTCCACTTGGGCAACCCAAGATAACTCCATCTTAAGATCCTAAATCACACTTGCCAAGCTCATCCTCCTACCCCCAAAATAAAGTCAGTCTCAGGTCCCAGGAATGAGGAGTTCGTGTCTTTGACAGTCTAATGACTGCCACAGTTATATTAATTAGAAGTTTTTTGTTTGTTTTAAAAGTGGAGTCAATCTACAAAGTGTTTTCGTTGGAAAAGTAACTTCAAAAATGAATGTCCTACCCTTATCTCATTGTAGACTGCCATTGCCTGCGGTTTGAGGGACAAACCTGAGCCCAGGGAGTGTAGGATTGTCCCCTGAGAGGCAAAGTGGATAATGATCGGGGGCAGGGAGTCAGGAGACCTCCCAGTGGATGGTTAGAAAGGTGGATCCTCTCCTGTTGGAAGCCATTTCTCTGTGGATGCTTTGTTGACCTCTGGTTAGAAATTTCCTGGGTGTGGAGACCCCTGTGGGAAGGTCTGGCTTCCCTCAGATTTTCATGTCCAGGGGTCTTGTCTGTGTTCTACTATCAAAACAGTTGTTTGGCTTCCTCTCATTTGTCTGGGGCAGCTGATGGAAATCCAGTGTCTCTACGGAGTCTAGAGGGCCAGCTGTATTTTTAATAACACTAAACTCAGCACCTCATTTGCTTTAAAGCACAGTGGGGTTACTCTAGGGCACTGCTTCACAGCACTGCTTTATTTGGTCACAGGGGCTATGGTCAAACTGTGAGAATTTTATTGGATGCTAATCTAATATCTAACATTGTGTTCATCTGTTATTTCTCCTTGCCATTTATGGTGAAACTGTCTGCCAGAGCACCATAAATGCTCACTTCTTGTTTCTAACCCCATCCCAATTTTATTGTCATGCTCTGTGGGTAAAATAATCATGGGTTTCTACTGGTTTTTAACAATAGTCCTACTTTCTTAAAAATAAGTTTGTCTGGGCATTAGCTGTAAAAAATGCTAATGTTTAATTTTTAGTGTAATTTTAGGCTTTTCCAAGTTCTGTGTGTCTACGGGGCATTCTACTGGTTAGTCTTCCAAGGCAAAACAAACAAAAACCAAACCAAACCAAAAGAATCCCCTCCTCTGGTTTCTGTTGCAGGGCAACAGGCAGGGCAGGGAAGAGTCCAAGGACAGCAATTTAGAATCATCAGCATTTGGCACCAAAGACTTCATGGGAGGAGATGCTGTCACTCATGGAGAGCTTATGCTAATCTTCTGTAGTACCCAATTTGGTTGATTTGAAATTAGATTTAATCACAAGTGTTGCATGTACCTCTTCCAGCACCAGGGAGGGAGACCAGCCAACAGTGATTTCCATAATCTCCTTTGGTAAGAGTCACATTCGGTGACAGACAACCTTCTTAGGTCCTCACTCTTGCCTTCCTGGTTTTTTGGTCCCAGGCAAAATGATGTATTTTAATGAACCCACTGTTTTCTTCTATTCCTATTCTCTTGTTCCCATTAGACTTGCTCCAGTTGCTAGGAACCTATGCTCCTCCAGTTGGCACCTAACATACAAGTTGAGATCCCAGTGTTGGTGACCTTCATGTTACTATTAATCGTTATGGGGACTCCATGTTTAATGAGATGCCTCACCCAAAGGAGCCTGTCTCCAACAATAGAGAGCTGAACATTGAAAGAATTATTTGAGGGTAGAACTGTCTGTCCAGAGTCACATGGGGTTTACCTGGTCTGCTCAGAAACAAGGCTAGCCAAAAGTATGAAGTCCACAAACTTTGGAGTGCTTATGGATTTTTTTTTTTTTTTTTGAGATATGTAGTAAAAAACTGAATTTTCTATGAAAGTGTAATTCAAAGAGTTTTTTATTTTAGTTGGAGTCAAGGCCTTCAGTTCAACCTTTATAGATTGGGTGTGAGTTTTAGAAACCAAGACAATGGCCAACTTTCCATAATTAGTTCTGGGAAGCAGCTCATACAGCTGAAGAAGTCTCCAGGTGACATTTAGAATCTTCTCATGTTTTGCTCGATCTAGCCTAAGCGTGTAGGTGGGGACACAGGACAGTTGTTTTATATTTATATAAAGGGTATAGGACTCGGTGGTCTATTTATATACCTTAGTGGTCTAAGAAAATAATTAACTATTCATAATCTAGGAGACCAGTCCTAAACCGGAGAGTGTGATTTGGGGCTGGGTTGCCAGGATAATACCCAAAGGCAAAACTCACTATGGAAAGGGCATCGTGCTGGCTGTTCTACTGTCAGTCTCCCCAGCCTCTGAATTAATGGGAGGATTAGAACCAAAACAGAGCCTGGCATGGTGGTGCACGTCTTTAATCCCAGCATTTAGGAGGCAGAGGCAGGTGGATTGCTGTCGGTTCGAGGCCAGCCTGGTAAGTCCAGGACACCCAAGGCTACACAGAGAAATCCTGTCTAGAGAAACAAAAGACAAACAAAAAGCAAAAACCTATATGTTAAGGAGTTAATTCTTGGACTCCTAGATCTCCATCCTTCCAGGAAGCACAGGATTTGCAGCAGCCTTCGGGGAAAGTGCTAGCTTGTGTATACAAGGATGAGGCTGTGTCCTGGGTACCGGGATCCTTTTCCCTACAACCAGTGGTCCTTTCCGTGCTCACTGACAGTGATGCTGGATCACTGTAATTAATGACTTTATATTAATAATAATATATTAATATTAATTATAATAATAATAAGCACTCTGATATTTTTATTTTAGCATGGAATTTTTGGCTGGAATAATATACTTTGTTCTTTGTTAGGTCTTAGTGCCCATGAAAACAAACATTTACCTAGCCAAAAAAAAAAAAAATCTTGCCTTCTTTAAAAGAAAGGGTTGCTACTTATGCAAATGATGTGACATATTTCTTGTTGTTGGGTCACACATGGGTGGCTTGGCACTCTTTTTTTACTTACAAATGAAGTGCATTTGGGTTTCCTTATCTTTAAATAAGTGAATATAAGTCAGGTTGTAAGGGGAGGAAGACATCAAATCAGCTCTCAGCATGTGGGAGTCTAAAGTGCCTCTTTGTAGGACAGAAAGTTAACTGCCACTTGGGTACCTGTTCAAGAGAATGGGTCAGGCAAGAGAGGAGGTTTGTTTCTTTTGTGATGGAGAGTTTTTATTGCTATGTCAACTACATCTACGGGAATATGTGTGTTTTAGTTGTTTGGTCTGGACAAAGACAGAGTTTTGGAGAATGTGTATTTTGGTTTGGAAAAAGTCAAATGTGAAAAGGCATAAGGAATGCAGGATTGCTTAGGAGATGAAATTGAACACAGCTACTTTCCACTGTTGCCAGGGAGGCAGCAAAGAAGATGGAGGCACATCCTCCGCCTTTCCCTGAGATCATACAACAGACAAAGAACACAGTGAGACTGCGTATGATCAGGAATAAAGATGGGGAAAGTGTTGAAAGAGTTTGGCTGATGCCAGCTATGAGAAATGAACTCATGTGACTTGGCCTCACTGACAAGGCATAGGTGAGTCCAAAAGTCCAAGGTGTGACCATGTGAGTGTGACCATGTGAGTGTGACCATGTGAGTGTGATCATGTGAGTGTGACCATGTGAGTGTGACCATGTGAGTGTGATCATGTGAGTGTGACCATGTGAGTGTGATCATGTGAGTGTGATCATGTGAGCAAGAGTAACAGAAAGGAACAATGGGAAGAAGTGGTGTGAAGGTAAGAGACTTGGGAGTTATTGAATAGACTCAAAGCTCTGGGGAAAACGGTTTCCTCTCCTATTTGGTTAGCCACCAAAAGTAAATTTCACTTGTAAGGTCAAAGGTTATCTCACACATCATATGATGCAAGTGCAAGAACTTTGAACTCCAGGAAACTTTCGTTGCTGCTGAGGAGGCATATCAGTGATGCGAGGAGTAGAGGGAGCTGGCGCTCACTGTTGGCAGCAGTGCTCAGAGTAGGGAGGAGTGCCTGAAGAAGACAGGAATCTGTGCAATTTCCTGTTCTGGGTTCCTTAACCAATAACCTCAGGGCATCTGGAGAGTCTTGTAAAGGGAAAGGGCCCTTGAGTGATGGTCTGTAGCTTCCTTACTCTTGTCTGTAGGACCCACACTGCATGAGGAGCCTTTGTCTTACATGAATTTGTAAGATCACTATGTAGCTGGCATTGAAGAGAGCCGGGGGCTTTGCTGGGCCTGGGGCAAAGGCCTACAGTCTCACCCCACCCCCACCTCGACACCAAGATTTGTATAAACAACAACCACCACCACAACAAAAATGACCTCACATGTCCATTTTCCTAAGTATTCCTATTTCTAGAATCACATATATATATATATATATATATATATATATATATATATGTGTATATATATATATATATATATATATATATATATATATATATATATATATATATATATATACACACACCCAAAACTTCAGAACACGTAGGAGTCATCTCTCATCTTATTTTAAAGGCAAGGCTTAGGTACATTTTAGAAGCTGGTCATAAAATCTTTTCTGTTCTTGTTTATGACTATAAATGAGCAAGTTCATTTTAGCATTTACTCTTTATTGTGTGGTATGACATACCTAGGGAATGTGGGCATAAGCTCTCCTTAAATACCCACCTCCAATCTCTGCAGAAGCATTGTGAGTACTTTGTGCCTCTACACTTTACAGACTGTTGTTGGAGCTATTAGAAATATGGTAACACATTAGCAAGGGAGGGAGGTGGCGGGGGGTGGTGGTGAAGAGAGGAGGCTGATAATGCATAGGTTGTATTTTTTTTCTTTTGCAAGTACACATACACAGCTTACATGGAAGCACCAATGGAAACAAGACAAACAACACTTGATGTATTATCTATAAAATGTAGACTCTGCAATAAAAAGCCAAAGGCACATAAAAATATATTTCAACTTTAAAAATAACTTAGTTACAGTAATACCTTGCTTGTTTTTTTAACCAACATGTAGCTGACAGTCAAACTTTTGCAACATGGAAATAATATACAGGGATATATAAGAACAACAAGGAAAAAAAAACCCCAATCCCATAAGGTTGTTCTTCAAATATGAAAAGGGAGTAAAATCTTAACAATGGAGAAATTGCTATGGTGAACCCAAAGGGTACAATATACAAAAGAGTCTAGAAAAACAAAAGGCTTAGGTGCTAAGTAAGTTTGGATTTCCTTCTCACTGCATGCCAAAAGCGCCTTGGAGAGACCCAAGGACCCAGCCCTTCTAGACATGTCTGCATGTCTGCAAACAAACGAAATTGAGCAGAACATCAGCAGTGGCTGCTGAAAATGAGCTCTGACTCACTTCCTCTCTCTCTCTTTTTGCCAGAACAGGTCTTTTTGTTTTGTTTTGTTTTTTAATTATTCTTTTCAAAATTGTTTTTGCAAACAGGGCATGATGGTCAAAAAAATACTTTGTAGGAAAAGGAGCATTATTTTAGAAAATGCATCACATGGCTGCAGAAAACCAGCCAGGGCAGGTCTTTCCAACAGTTGTGGTTAGTTGAGCTTTTGTTTTCGGCTTATTTTGGTACCTCTTACTCCAAAGAAAAAGAGCTGACTCCTGGTTACTTATTTTTATCCATGACATTTAGGACCTCATCCAAAAGTGAGGGTCCAAGATCCAGCTGCAGGGACAGCAGGGAGCCAGTCAGGTCTGAGAGGGACTCCTCTGATTTACTCTTTGACTTCTCGAGCTCGCAGGATGCAGGATGCTCAAACATGTCCTCCGCAGGCCAGTCAGAGTACTGTTCAGACAGGCTGGAGGAGTGGCTGTCCCTGCCCTGGCTGGACTGAGACGCGGAGCCACTGGAGCCCCACGAGGTGTCTCCCTGGTGGACGGTCCCGCTCTCTAGCAGACTATTTTTCTCCTGAACCTTCTCTTCCATGACAGGCTCACAGCTGAGCCTTGGCAACTTAGGACGCCCAAAGGACTCCTGCTTGGAGTTAAATGTCACTGGTGACAATAAGGGCAGCATGAGAGCCTGGGATCCTCCGATGGTCGGGAGGGAGATGGCGTTTTTGAGCACCGGGGAGGGCGTTTCTGTGAACATTGAGTCCGAGGTGCTGTTGGTCCGGAAGAAGTCATTATGCCCAGGGAACTGGCCCGAGTGTGCTTTCTCTTGGTTCCCAGGCAAGAGCTCATAGTTGCCTTGAAGGAAGGAAATATCTCCGAAGACGTCATGCTGGCCCTCTTTGCCGATATGAATGGTGTGACGAAAGTCCCCCAGGGGAGGGCTGATCATATCAGGGGACAGAATGTCCCGCAGTTTAAATTTCTTTCCCTTCTTGTTGTTGGCTGCTTTCAGGTAAATTGGGGTCTTGGCTGGCATTTTGGAATCTGAGAATGTCTACTTGACAGATGGGGAAAAGGGCGCCCTTCTTCACAGGTATCCCACACTTCCAAAAAATCCTTTTGGATAAGAAGGGTCACATCATTTTTCCTCAAGTGGCTCTAAAGTGAGACAAGGTCTGAAAAAAATCTTGCTCTGTATAGAGTCACGTGGTCCTTCTAGAGAGCCGGTTACATTATCCAGTCCCTTCTACAGCAAGGAGAAACCTGGAAAAGAAACCAAAGCAGGTTGTGGTCACCATCGCTACAGTCCTTTAGGCCTGCCTTCCCCAGGAGTGCTACCCCAATGCCTGGGAGTAACAGCAAGGCAAGCTCCCACCAAAGCCCAACTTATTTCCTTCTACTAGCTGTGGTAAGACCTTTACTGTCTATTTGTACTGAGGAAGACATCTTTCCTATCTTGGTGCATCTAAATTTCTGAATGTAAATCAATCTCCATCACATATTGTCATTATCAACTTAAAACACATATCTAGACTTAACATCTTAACCCCTCAACAACTAAGCTTCATTGTAAAACTAAGCTACCTGGTCTTCAACTCCCTCAGAGACTTGAGTAAACTTGATTATCTGAGCATGCCAGGAGTGCAGGTTAGTAGCTTACCAAATGAAAAAAGATGACACAGACAGTTTTCTACCTGAATAGTCATCCAAAACTCTCTATAACATTGGAGCATCACCTTCAGCCTTCTGGTCCAATATATCTGACAGACATATTTGTGAGGCAGGAACTATTGAGGACTTGCTTATCCTGTCTTGGCAGAGTTTGGCCAAAATACTAAGAATGTAACATTTATAGAATTCCTGATTGTGTCATGGTTCCTCTTGCTATAGGTAATCTATTGTCTATATGTGTAATAATATAAATGTATATGTAAAAATATAAAATAATTTTTAAAAAAGTGATGGGATTACAATCCAGATGTAATGTGAATAAATTATTAAAAAAAAAAAAAACAAATTAAAAAAGACCTTTAGTGTCAGTAAGGGCTCACCAGGATGAACCCTTCAGTAAGGATGTAAGCAAGGGCCTGAGGTCAGGGGAAAACAGAAAAGAGGTACTTGAGATGTCAGTACCTTTTAAACATGGCTGTGGACATGGTTTTCTGAATACATCTAAGACTTTCATTTCACTCTCTTCTTAAAGCAGATGTCATGGGAGCAGAGACATGGCTCAGCGGTCAGAAGAACCCAGGGGTCCTGGGTTCCCAGCACCCAGGTAGGGGCGCACACTTGCCCCTAACTCCACCTCCAGGGGAACTCATGTGCTCCTCTGACCTCCATGGGTAGTAGACATGTATGTGGCACACATACATACATGCAGCCACTCACGTGTTCTCATAAAACAAACCCTGGAATCAACATAGAACCAATTGGGTGGGTTTTAAGATTATATTGTCTTTGCTTTAAATGCACACTAACAAGATGGACAGTGATTTATTGTTGAGTTCTGCAGACAAATGAAATTAAATGACTACCCTAAAGGCAGGAGGCTGGAAATGATCATTCAGCAAGCGACACTGGCTGTTATGGAATGGCTCAAGAAAAGCTAACTAGAACGCGTTCTTACAGATGAAACGAGATTAAGGATGGGGATAGGGTGCAAACACACTGCTAGAACAGAGAAGAGCTATAGGTGGAATCAGGCTGTGGCAGAGAATATACTGAGCCATCAAGGACCCAAGGATTTAATGGTACTCTGGGATGAAAGAAAAAGATCGGCTCCATTTCAAAGAAAACACACTGTGACCACATGTAATAAGCGGAGCTGCCCCAGCATCTTCTGGAACATCACTGATATAGCACATGCCCTCTCTCTACAGGGGGCGGGTTGGGTTCTAAGGTAAGCCAGCCCTCCTACCTTCTGACCTGGTGTGAATGCCTTAGCAGATCTCACTGAGACTTACTTGCTCCTTTCCAAAGAAATGTGGCAGCAGTCACTCCCTGGCTAGGTTCCATTACAGAAGACCTCATCTGCACTGAAGAGTGGGGAGGAGGGAAAGAAAAAGAGAGGGAAGGAAAGGAGGCAGGATGCAAAGAGGGAGAGGAGGAGGAGAGCAAGTGAGGGAACGCTCACATGTGCCCCTGCACCTAGCAGGCTCCCTTGCTGGCTCTGAAGTAGAAATCGATTTACCTCACCTAGCCGCTGCTGAGACACAGCTCTGGCCCATCCCTTGGCCACATCCCAGTGAAGTCTGGGTTCTAAACACTGACAGATACCCACAGAAACCCTGATTTAGTAAGTGGATATTGATGCAGGCGAACACATCCTCCCTGTAGATGCTTTTGGATGCTGAGAGCATAAGTGGGGAGAGGCGAGGAAGAGGGCCCAGGAGTGTCAGCCCCTTCCTTGCTGATGAGAAACACAACGTTTTGAACCTTCCCCTTCATCCCACCAACCCCAAGAGCTGACATTGAGAAAGCCAACTAGCCTGTCCCTGCTGAAGCCTCTCCCCCTGCTCCCCTTCCCCCTCTGTGTGTGTCCCCTCACACTGAGACTGACAGTACTCCTAGGACTGGATCAGACAGTGCCTTGAAGACACTCACATTTGCTCAGCAGCAGCTGGAGGCCCTCTACATCTGTTCCATATTTCTCTCCTTTCAGCAAGAGTTTTAAATTCATTCATCGGTGACAGGTGACAAGGGCCCTGCTGCACCACCCACTGTCTGGGAAGTGGCCTCTCCAGCACGCACCAGCATGCTGTTCAGCCAACCAGGCCTGAGAAGACAGAGAAGAACCAGTGGGAGACACCGGGCCACACTTGGCTCTGTGTGTGAGGACAGTGGGCTTGTTTCTGCCAAGAGTGTGCTGACCACACAGCCACCAAACAGAAGAGGACCTCAGGTCCTGATGCTCTTACTTAGCTCTGATTTGGGTCTTGTCTCAATAACAAAAGGTTAAACCTTACACAGAGGTAGTGGTGGTAACTGCCTGTAGTGTCTGCACTGAGAGGTGGAGGCAGGAGGATCATGACTTCAGGATAACCGTGGGCTACCTCAAGGCCATTCTGAGATACTTGAGCGTCTATCTCACAAAACAAACACAAACCGCATAAGCACACAGGACACCAGAGCGTCCTTATCGGGGACACAGAGCCCCAAGCTAGGCCCCAGTTATACCCTCCTGCCACAGGGGGTGGGAGGCAAGCCCAGGGAAGAACCACGCCCTGGGGCAGTATTATCAGCCGGGCCAGGGGGACAGCTGCCATGGAAAAGATGCAAGGCTTGCCAATGGTGCCTGCCTGAGGTCTGCTAGGGCTATGTAAGGCCATGAAGCACCCAGGGCACGGCATGCCAAGGCACAGTGCACTTCTCTGCCTCTGACAGGGCCACTCACATCTGTTGTGCAAGTGAACAAGGACAGGGAGCAGGAACTGAAGGGAGGAGGAGAGGGAAGGAAACTGCTGCCTCCTATCTGAGGGAGGAGTGCTCAGTGCCTCAGTGCTGGGGGGGCTTCCTGCCTGGGCCTCTACAGACATTGTGGGCTTTTAGTGGGAGCTTCCCTTAGCTTACTGAAGGCTGGGGTTATGCTGGTGGCAGGAAGACAAAAAGAGACCAAAGACAAGGGGGGAAAGCAAGGAAGGGGCTGTGAGAAGGCTACACAAGCAGCAGAGAATAAGGTGACAGACACTGTGTGCCAGGCCTAACAGCTGCCAAATACAAGGGAAGGCTGTTTGGGGTTTTACTTTTTTTTTTTTTTTTTTTTTTTTGGTTTTTCGAGACAGGGGTTCTCTGTGTAGTCCTGGCTGTCCTGGACTAACTTTGTAGACCAGGCTGGCCTCGAACTCACAGCGATCCACCTGCCTCTGCCTCCCGAGTGCTGGGATTAAAGGCGTGCGCCACCACGCCCAGCCCCTGTTTGGGGTTTTAAAGGGGAGGGATGGGGAGGAGGAGCAAAACCCATCCACTCTCCCATTTAAAAGACTCAGCAAACGCAGTGCTGGGCAGCACTGGGTAGCTCTGACCCTGTCCTCTCTCTGTCCTCTCCCAGGACTCACGAATCCCCCAGGCCCAGCTTCTCAGCTAATGGATCTATTTGCCCTTTCCAGGCTCTTGGCTCTCTAGACACTATTTCTGCCACTGCTTAACACAGAAAGCTAGTCTTCCCTAGTAAGAAGTGGCAGGTCCTGGAAAGGGTTACGTGTGTCCCCAGCAACTAGAATCTAATAGGACACAATTTTGTGAGGGCCTCTCCGTTGTTCCCACAATGCGCTGCTCTCTCACTCACAGCAACCCAACAGGCTCTTGTCTCAACAAAACAAAACAAAACAAAACAAAAAAGAGTTGAAAGCAACCTAGCTGTCTATCTACAGAATATTCGTACAGACACTACAGCCACATAAGCTAGTAGTATTTACATCTAAGAAGGAATGGAGCTTTTAATATGGCTACAGGGAAAGAGCCTAGCAATGTGTATGTTCAAAGGAAGAAAAGGCTGGTGCAGAAGTGGGGTATGTGAACCTAAATGCATCAGCTTTGTGTGGCTATAAAATACACCTGTAAAACACAGAAGAAACTAACAATGGTGACTGCCCTCAGATAGCAAAAAGTGAGTGGAAAACGACAAAGGTGGAAAGGAAACATTTGTGATTTCAGCTTTCCAAACCATGTGAATGAACTGGGTATTGTAATAATAAAAATATATATATATAAAAATACATAGGGCTCAGACACTGTCTTAGAGAGCTAATTCTGCACATGATACTTAGCTACATTCTTAAGTTTGGAGATAGGGCTTGAAAAGAAGGAAGGGGGAATATAGAAATATATAGGAAAGATAGAACAAAAAGTAGATTAATGAATCTTCTCCTCAACTTAATGCTTCAATTGTCACTCACAAAGTTATTTTTAATTCACTGGTATAGAATTTTGTATATAGACGCAAAATAAGTTTAATTCTAGATACAGTGGTATAGAATTCAAATGTAAGATTATTCTTCATACATTATATATATATATATATATATTTCTACTGTAATATGAGGCATTGTACCCATATAACTCAATTATAATACAAGGTTTATTTCCAATACTTTGAAAGTGCTATCGCAGGCTGTTTAGGATAAATAAGTTATGCAAGTTAATTGTTAGTTGATCAAATCATGGTCATGTCAATCACTAGTCTACTTTTATCACAAGAATATGCATCTTAGGTACAGCAGGTAGATGATATGATTCTATAGAAAGATAAGGTAGGATAGATCGATAAGGTCTTCAAACACCCGAGAGACATGCAGAATATGGCATTTTAAGATGTTTTTATTATTTTAAAGATTCACTGACAATGAGACAGGTTAGCTCCTGGCAACACCCAGCCTACCTCAAAGAGGATGATGAGCATCAAAGAACCTCCTTATGGAGATGGCTTCAAATGTGGCAAACAAGCCACTGGACAAAATGTCCTCATTTCTACCACAGACAGAATTCTGCCTAAGAAAGGGCAAGCAAGCTTAGATGCAGGCAGAGTCTATGGCCAAACTCTGCCAAGACAGGGTAAGCAAGTCCTCAATAGTTCCTACCAAACAAATATGTCTGTCAGATATATTGGGCCAGAAAGCCGAAGGTGATGCTCCAATGTTATAGAGAGTTTTGGGTGACTATTCAGTTAGAAAACTGTCTCTGTCACCTTTTCATTTTGGAAGCTGCTGACATGCACTTCCAGTTTACTTAGGTAATTAGGTTTATTCTTTCTCAAGTCTCTGATAGAGTTGAAGATCATTAGTTTTACAATGAAGCTTAGTTGTTTAGGGGTTAAGATGTGTTTAGGTCTAGATAGATGTTTTAAGTTGATAATGACAAGATGCGATGAAGATTGATTTATATTCAGAATTTTAGATGCAGTAAGATAGGAAAGATGTTTTCTTCAAGGCTGTCAAATACAAATACAAACACTAAGAATGTAACAATTATATAATTCCTGATTGTGTCATGGTTCTTCTTGCTATAGGTAGTTTATTGTATATATGTGTAGTAATATAAATGTATATGTAAAAAATGTTTAATTAATAAAATACTTTAAAAACACCACTACCACCACCACACACACAACAATAAGAATTAGATTATGGGAAAAACTGAGCCATTTCTTCACTGCTGATCTTTTTTTGGGGGGTGGGGGAAGGGCTTTATAACCAAACATCTGTTTTAACTTCCATCCTGTTGGGGGTCACAGGTGTGTATCACTATGTTCAGCTCTGTTTCATTTTATCTCATTTCTTTTTGCTTTCTGGAAACAGTGCCTCACCTCACTCTGTAACCTGAGCCACCCTAGAACTCACTATGTAGTCTAGCTGGCCTCAAAGGAAGTTCTCCTCCTGCCTTGGCCTCCCAAGTGTTGAGATTGCAGATAGGAGTTGCCATATCCACCTTGCTTCTCCACTTAAGATGATGGTCTTATCCATCTCTTCTATCATTGTTTTGACAAACAAAATAATTCTAAAATAGTGTGATGGCTACTCCTGGTTGTCAACTTGACTATATCTGGGATGAACTACAATCCAGAAATGGAGAGCACACCTATGAGAGATTTTCTGCTCAGTTTAAAGTGGGTGAATCCACTTCTGGGGTGGGAAGACACACACCTTTGATTCAAATCTTGAGTCAGATTATACCTGTAATCTGGATCATACGTCCTGCTGGAAATCTGTAGAAGGACACAGAAGAAGAAAGCTATCTTTGCCTGCTCTTCCTCGCCAGCACATCCATTCCTTCACTGGCATTGGAGCCTACTCTTTCAGGATTCTAGCTTGTACAGAAAACTAGCTGAGATATCCAGCCTTGTGGGACAGAGAAACTACTAGATTCTTGGACTTTCTGTTTACAGCTAACCATTGTTGGATTAGCTGGACCGCAGCCTATAAATCATTCCAATAAATCTCATATGCATGTGTGCGCATAACACACACACACACACACACACACACACACACACACACAGAGAGAGAGAGAGAGAGAGAGAGAGAGAGAGAGAGAGAGAGAGAGAGATATTCATTCCATAAATTCTATGACTCTAGAGAACCCTGACTAATAAACACACCAAAATAGGTAATCAGACAGCAAGGATATGGGGAAAGGGTTACTAAAACAAACAAACAAAAAATAAATTACTGACTGGAAAATCAGTTCCTGAATTGCTCAGAATTGAGTGTACTGGCAGCTTACTAGGTTCTGAAAAGAACAAAGAGGTTGAAATTTTAGGGGAAAATCCATTTATTTCAAGAAAGGAATGCTTGGTTTGTGTACTAATTATTTTTAGATTAATTCTTGGTTGGGAGAAAGGATACAAAAATGTCCTGCATCCTGCAAAACAGGTTGCAGTGTTAATTCAAAACACACGTGAGAAAACAGGGGCAGGTTGTGAGTGGGGAGGGTGCCACCTTCCTGGGGGCTTTGTGGTTCTTTTCCTCTCCTTGGAGGAAGTGAGTTGGAATTCAACTTCCCCTTTCTGACTTGGCTAGAAGTCAGAGAGAGCCTGGCTCCAGTCATTTAAAGGCATCCCAGCTCACACCCGCCCTCCCTGGCCCAATCTGTACTGGGGATGCGCCCCAGAACTAGGCATATATGTCCAGACTTTCAATCACCAAGCTACATCCCCAGCCCCAAATTCTGATCCTATCTTCCTTTTGCCCCAGTCCTCCCCTAGCACCAAGCAACAGCACTGCCATCTGCACTAGAAAACAAAACTACTGCTGTTCTGTTGTTCTTTCCTGTATGAATCAAGCCTTAAGGATCATGGTGGGATAACCTCCCTCCACCTTGCTCCTGCCCTGAGCATCTTCTACCACCAACCAGGAGGAGAAAGTAGTAACTTATCGGTCTCTCCACTGCATTCAGACTCCTGGACTGCACTGGCCCCTGGGCTCTCCTCCTTGGGAGGGATGGAGGCTACCTGCAACATGTTTCTGCATGTTCCGAGGAGATCAACTGGAGGTGAAGCCAGCAGGGTGAAAGAGCAGGAAACCTACTGGAACACTAATCTTAGCGACCTCAAGGATTCATTTCATTGTAATGAAAAAGAGATTAGCCTGCTCTGCTCTGGGGCTCTTGGCTACTAAGCACAAAGTACAAGGACACAGAACTTGACTTCTTCTCTAGGGAGGAATTAGAGAACCAGATTTCTTGAAAGATGAAATGCGGAGCCAGAAGGGTAGAGGGGGGCCCATGTGTACTCTACAGAGCAAGGGCCTCACGGGGGCGAAGGCCTCCCAGGAGCCTCCCCAAGGTGCATGAGCTGTGGCGGTAACCCTCCTACAGGGGACCGCACTCATTAATTCCCCGACAGTTCCATTTCACACTCCCCTATAAACAGGTTCACAGACTTGTCCCTGAAAAGGCTTTCTGTTCAAACATAGCTATGTTTTCACTTGCTAATGACTAGCCAACTTTGGTATCAGGAAACTTAAGCGTCCCTACAAAGCAGTTTCTCAGGCCGGTCCTTTTGCAATCCTGGCAGAGGGTGGGGTGGCTTCTCTAAGGAAAGAATTTCAAAATTCACAGAGAAGAATTTTGGTGTTAGACATTCAACACTAAACTTAAGGGGGGAAAAATGCAAGACCAGCGAACAGCCTGGTGGAGGCAACCCAAAGGGCATGCTTTTCATATTTCTGGCCTGTTGTACTCCACCCATGAGAAGATAAGATGCCTTTTCTATCTTTAGAGTCTTATCTTCTGCCCAGGGTCCCTAAACTGAGGACAGAACCGCCTCTTGCAAAACTGTGAGTTTCTATGAGGCACAGGGTCCCAGCTGCTGAGCTCTATCCTGCAAATGCTTGCCAGCCAGACTGGCCGGCTCTGCTTTATAGACCCACTCAGAAAGTCTGATACACCCACCTTCAATTATTTATACATGGACGTCTCACTTATGATTAAACAAGAGCTTGTGTTGACTTTCCTTTTACAACCCCAATTATACAGGACCCACAAACACCACGTGAAAGACTCTCACTGCTAATTTATGTAGACTCCTTACACTTACAGAATTTAATTGCACTATTTGAAAGATTTTTTTAAAAGCAAAACTAAATGACAGGACGCCCACCTCCCAAGGTACCAACACTTATGAAGAGAGCCTATTAGGGCATTTTTCCTTATAAAAGTGAGTTACAAGGGCAGACTATATGGACATTGATTCCCAACAGTTATAACAAGGCAGGCTGAGGGCAAGTTCTCTCACGCCTGGCTCATTTTGCTTGACTGGTTTTACGGGGACTTAGCCTCAGTGCTGGCCAGAAGCACCCAGCAGGCATTCTAGGATTGATGGGTCGAAATCCAACAAGGCTATTACTGTGAACTGCTCACATGCTCCACAACTACTGGAGCCAGCTTGGCCAGTGCCATGATACAAAGACAACAGCAATATAGAAAGTGACTTTAACTCTCTTGTTTTCAGTGCTGTTTGATCATTCCAATTTTGCTCAAAAGCCAGGATCTCCCAAGACTACTTAGGTCCTCAAATGGTAGAGTGAAGCAAACTGCGCTAACATTTACATCAGCAGTTGCCTGGGCCGAAAGTTAGTTCTGACAATAGGAACCTAGAAGTCCAGATTGTGGACTCTTCAGAGTGCTGAAGACAGGCAAATCTCTACTCCTTTGCTGATTTATCCTCAAACTGTGCATTCTGAATTCTGTTCCTCCTTTGTGGTCACAAAAAGGACAGGTAGGGGGATCTCCAAGCTATTTCCCCATCTTATTAGGACTGGCTATAATGACCCATGCTCCCTGGATGGGTTAAAACACAGGTTTCTGTACATTAATCTGCAGCAGATAGTGTCAAACACATTTATAGAAGACTTCCCTATGCTAATTATACACTTGTCTACATTATATACACATATTTGAATGAATGAATGAATGAATGAATGAATGAATGAATGCATACTCTACCTAAGCTGAAAACTCTTCTGTGAGCACACACTGGGTCTGTCACCTACAACAATCACACAGCACACTGCGAACTTCAAATTTTGAAATAATCAATCCATAACCAATTCGATTTTTCCATCACAAGAGACAGGTTGATGGATGCCAAGAAAGCAAGTCACAGTGCAAGTTTACTCTGCAGATGAGGCCAATCTGAAATGCTTGGCTCTCTAAAGAATTTACCCACGTAATAGTTAACAGGCAAACTGTTTGCCGAGCAATGTTTAGAACACACCATCTAGGACACAGTCTGGGATTAAGCCCATGCTCCTGGTCAATCCACAGGAGTCAGAAGTTCTCCTACATCTGTGCCATTAATCAGATAACATGATACCTACCAACCAAAACTCTCTCTCTCCCAAAGTCCCGCAGCACCAGCGAAAAGGATGCAGGGAGACCGCTATAGCAATGAGCAGCAGACACTGACTTGACCTTGTCAGACACCCACATTGGGTGGAGAAGGTCTTCCATATTCACCCTTCCAGCCCTAACTCACCACAAGTTCTTAGTGTTTTCGCTATTATGAAAAATAATCTCAAACGGAATTTGACTTTGTGTTTAAGGTCAAAAGATTAAAAATTTAAAGCAACAAGAAAACCTCTGAGCCGCAAGGAAAAAAAACAAACAAACATCCTGTTCTTAGAAAATACCCAGTGTTGTTAATTCTTTTCCCAGAGGAAGTGCATGCACGTGACAGCACGCAGTATCAGGGCTCCGCTGACTGTGGGCAATAGCTCCCTCCTTCGCTGTTCACACTTTATTCCCTCCTGACTACCGTGTCCCTGTGGAATGTCCTCTTTACCTTCTCACCATCAAGCACAATTCAAAACATCCTCTGAGACCGGCTTCGGAGTCACTTCCTTCCTAGAGGAAGTTTTCTCTAACTCACCTCACGTAGTCCTTCCTCACTGCTGTGTGGCTTCGGGGTTTTCTTGGGGCTTGTGTAGAACTTACATCATTTGTTATTTTCCTGTTTTCTGGCTTTGTGATGTTTGTGCCCATCTCAAAAACAGGTGAGCCATAGTGTTGAGCCTTTTAATATGCTAGCCACTAACACAATTCCCTCAGATTTCACTATACAAGCTTTGTTTTCTTTCTGTCCATCTCTTGTCAGAAGCCTATAGTAGGTGAGCCCTTTACCCACTTGGGTAAAATAAATAAATAAAGTTTTGTTGGAGCATACAGTGGTGAACGGGCACTTGTTTTTGTATTCTCCATAGCTCAGCATTTCTCCACAGGGTAGTTTTGCACCCGCAGCAAGTAACATAACAAATGTCTGAAGGGATTTTTGATCCTGTGACTTTAGGTGGAAAGGACTGGTTAGTGGCACCTCATGGACACAGGACAAGCATGCTGCTGGACACCTTCCAACTCCTAGAACAGACTCTCAAAGGAATAGCGACCAGACCTCAAGTCTCAGTAGACTGATGCTGAGAGACCGAAGCAGAGTCCCTACTGCCTTACATGGCCATACTTGATATCTGGCAGAGACTGCATGTGGCCCTCAAAGTGTCAAATAGGACCTTCCTGAAGAGGTCTGAACCCTGGCTTTGGATGCCTGCATCTCTACAGGGCTTTATTGCCCACCCCATCCCCAATCACACCCTGCACATGACTTCAACCACCACTTCTAACGATAACCTCCAGAGGAGAGCTTCAGCTCGCTCAGACGTACTGAACTCTAGACCAGAGTCACTCGAAGCGGTCCCTGGGCCAGGCCAGTCTACAGCTGAAGAAATCCAAACTAGGCTATTAGAAACTTTTGATGTTACCATAGCAACCAAACCTTCGCTGTCTCTTTTCACTGAAGTGGTTGCTGATAAGTCTGTTGAACTTGCTGTGGGGGCCCAAGCTATATATTTCACTGTGCACAGTAAGTGGTATCATTCTACCACAGACTGAAAAGTGAAATCAATCAGCAAAATAATGGCTCTTCTCAGAGTTAGAAAGCGCTGGATTTCTCTCCTGCAGTCTGCGGTGTTCCATCCCCTCACCCTCCCATTCCCCCTCTCACACACACACCACCCCGCTTTGCTTTCCTCACAAAGTCCATCTTTCCTCCCTCTGACTACCCTAGCCAGGGATCCTGTGCTTTCTGCTCTTTCGTAAATGGCAAAACCCAGCTGCTGCTGCTCTCAGCCTCTCCCCAGCCTCACTCTCCTGTCACTGATCTCTCCTCTCATTTGCCTCCACAGCCACTCAGTTATGCTTTCTTCTCCCTTCCTCTTTATCTTCTTACCTAGAATCCACCCATAGTCTTAAAAGCCTTCAGGGGCAGGCCCACCCTTACAGCCTGGAGGCAGGAGAGCGCGTGAGCACAGGCAGCCTGAGGAGCTGCCCAGCCCTGCAGCAGTTCTCCTTCCCAGTTGCCAAGGCCTCTGGAGTGCCTTACTTCATGTGTGCATCTGACATCTACCAACTACCACACTGTGTTGTAGTTACTGCTGCCCTGCCCATCACCCCTGTCATCTATGAGAATGAACTATTTCATTCATAGAAGGAACTAAAGACAGCAAGTACGTGTGACTGGTGTTTAAAGTGGAGATGACTTCTACCCATGACCGCAAAGTATAACCAAGCAGTTTAAAGTATAAACAAGAGTTAAGATGACCTTGGACCTTTCAAGTCTTCTGAATACATTCCAGTCCAACTTAAAGAGTGAGATTCTGGAGAAGCAGTGAGCCCGCTCTGCTGACCTCTCCTCTTAAAAGGAAGAGAATGCAGGAGAACTTGGTTCCTGTAGCCTAGCAGTCCATGAGGAAATCTCAGGGATCTACAATGGGCATTCTGTAGGAAAGAGAAGCCCCAGTGGAGCAGGCAACTGGCACAGAAAGGACTCCATTTGAGAACAGATTTTTTAAGGCTTAAGGAGGACGGAATTTCCTAAGGCCCAGCAAATACCTGTCTCCCTCTGGTCACTCTGGAAAACGGTAAAGAGTAACCTTAAGACATACACAGATAATCTATTTTCAAAAAGGTATGAGACTCCTTGTGGATTGTCGCATCTATTTTTAGTGAAATTGAGATCTGAGCATTGAAGAAACAGGGCCTAGCAGGCACCGGCAGGTCCACTTAGTACCTCGGTTGCTTTGCTTGTTTGGTGAGAGCTGCTAGCTCGGACGATTGGGTATGAAGCTGACTTTGTCAAAGCCTGAGGAAAATCCTGATGAGAGGACAAGTGACTCTAAGGACATTAATAGCTACACTTACCTCTAGACAGAAGAGACCCACAGGGACCCTCTGTGTGCCAGTGACAGACCAGGGCAGACTTAAATAGGGGCAGGATGAAGTCAGCAGGAATCAGATGAATAAGGAGAAAGTCCTGCATTTGGGTTAAAGCTAATTATATAATCACGTAAGCACAGAATGAGGCAGGATGTGGCTGGCAGATCTTATAAAACCAGACCTGGGCTTTTTAGCTTACCACAAGCTTACTTGTGAGCTGACATTTTGAGGTGGTGGCTGAAAAAGCGAAAGCCCCAGGAGGCTCCTTGCACAGATCCCAGCCAGTACGAGACCTTTCCATATCCTGCTCTGCTGGGACCTGTCTGGGGACTCTGTGTTACATCATAACACTTCCTACCAGGGTATGCCATTTCTGTTCCCTTTCCTGGCATCATGGTGCTAATGAGTGCTAGTTGACTTCCTCTTGAGACTTGAGTTTCCTGTTCTGCAAGCGAAATATCTATCTTCTCAGGGCACGGAGAGCCTGGCAGATGGCTGGTAGGCGATGGGCCCTGATCCAAGGGACAGGTGGCTATTAGTGACAATGACTCTGAAAACTAGATCTGCATGAGATGGGCTTTGGAAACTCACCATGGGAGGGTCATATTAGTCTGGGTTCTCTGGAGGAACAGAATTTACATAAGGACTATAGAGGGATTTATTAGAATGCTTTACAGGCTATGGTCTAGCTAGCCCACCAATGGCTATCTACCAACAGAAGGTCTAAGAATCAATCCACTAGTTGTTCAGCCTACAAGGCTGGCTGGCTCAGCTGGTCTTCAGTACACACCAGAATCCTGAAGAAGTCAGCTCTAATGCCAGTGAAGGAATGGAATGGACTTGCCAGGGACAGAGGGCAGACAAGAGAGCAAGCTTTCTTCTTGCAAGTCCTTTTCATAGATTGCCATCGGAAGGTGTGGCCTAGACTAAAGGTGTATCTTCCCACCTCAAAAGATCTGGATTAGCAATGGGTCTTCTTACCTTAAATGATTTAAGTAAGAAAAAAAAATCCCTCACCGGTGTGCCCAGCTGCTTGAGTTTTAGTTAATTCCAGATATCATCAGGATGGCACTCAGAACAGTCACCACAGACAATTCTTCCAACTGTATTTCTTTTAGACATTAGGACCTGGCCACCTAAGTGATTGTTTTAACTAAAGTGTAAAGTCTTCCAGACAATGTGGCTCCAAAAGCCAAACTTCCCACTCAAAACACAGCTGAACATGATGCAATCTCTGTTTTGACTTGTACACAGCAGCTGAGACCCAACTGGGTGTGCCCTTCCAGGCTGGTGGCAGCAATCACCTCCCCCTGGATGAGCCACTCGGGTTAAGGCATCCTTCACGAAGGATCTAGGATAAAGCCCAGCAGCATGAGCACTGCTCTTACCACCACACCCTAACTCAGCATGCTGGGAAGACATGTCATTCTGAAGACATCTGAAACTGAGGAAACCATGTCTAGTTTAGTGCTGTGTCTACCTAAAGGGAGCCATGTGGTCCCAGCTTCTGTGTACAATCACCTAGCCCAAGGCTCGTCACTCACATATTCATCAACAACCAACATCCACCAAAGAACTGTGAAGTACCAGAAGCTGTTCCATGGGAGGAGGCCATAGCAGTGATTCTCACCATGTGGAGAAAGACAGTAAGTGAGCATGGGTTGTAGGATATGGAGGTCAGCGATAGTGGCAGAAAATCCATGCGCCCTGGTGATCTCAGTGGACACCCAGCATCACAGCCATCCCCAGGGCAGAAGAAACTTCTGTGCAGATTGCTACTGCTCAGTTGTACTCTGGAAAATGTCCTGGTGTAGACTCCCCTAATTTCTATAGTACTCTTGGATTGGGTGACCACCAGGCCACTTCCCCTTGAATTTTAATGTTCTATATATAGTCAAGAAGAAGCTAGGCAAGTGATAATGACTTCATACTTAACAATTTACAAGATGCTAGAGGAAGAATTAGCTGGTACAGCTAGGACTAAATTGTCCACTGGATAGTTCATTGGGTAGATTCTAATCATAAGATGCTTAGACCAAGTAGGTTCAGTCTCTGCCCTCCAGATAGCTTAGGCCTAAATTACTGATATGACGGTTAATGCTTGTAATCTCAGCACTCAGGAAATGAAGAAAGGGGCCTGAGAGTTAAGCCAACCTGGGATACATGGACTCTCAAAGATAGATAGATAGATAGATAGATAGATAGATAGATAGATAGATAGTTATAAAAAAGCATTCTAAACACAGTAAGGAAGGGCCACATAGAATAAAGCACAGGACACTGTGACATGCCCCAGACAAGGAACAAGAATGAGAATTACAGGAATTTAGAGCTGGCTGCCTCCCCCACTTCTTCAGACAAGAATAGAAGCCAGCTCAAGAAGGGGAGGTATCTGCCTTGTGAACAGTTGATCACCCCAAAATGTATGGCCTCCTCCCCTGCTGGGATAAAAAAGGAAAAACAACACTTTCAGCCTGAACTGAGCCTAAGGGGGGAAAAAAAACCTAATTAGTAGGGTAAAAAATCAAGTACAATCTCAAATGACTAAACCACATTTCAACAAAAATGTGTTTGTGCTTTAAAGATGAGTGTAGCCTAAATGCTGGTGATATATTTGGATACTACAGGTCTTTCTCAACTAGACGCATGACAGAGGAACATATCGTTGGCAAGATGTGTCTATAAATACAACCTGCAGGATGTCACCAGAGCAAGACAGATTCCCAAGTGTGTAAGCTGTCCAAACAGAAGCCTGCCTTTGAAGTCCCTGCCTTCCAGCCCGCTCTGGCTCCTTAGGCGAGAACTGCACTGCTGTTTTCCAAGCCAAGGCCACTCTCTATTATTAGCAGGTTAGGCTAGCTGATAAGCCACATGGATCCTGGCTTATTGAAATCTAGAGTTAGGGATGATTTGAGCTCTCTAACACGAAATCCTGTTAGAGATGAGAAACAAGGTCCTAGAGACCAGAATCACACCATTCAGATCGACATCAAGATACCAACCTATGCTTTCAGATCTAGTCCTTGCTACCTTCTGACTGTCCCCAGGTAATTCTGGGTTGGTTTTATCAAGCAGAACCACCATTGATTTCCAGCATCTCTTTCATGCTCTTCCAGCCCTGTTTATGTATGGCCTGCAGCTCAGCAGGCTGCGGGGCACAGAGACATAAGTCGTCTGTGCAACTGTGGCTCGGTGCTCCCCAGAGTGAGCTTGCTACCTAAGTAGTCCTGCTGTCGCTGCAAAACAATCTGAGACACAGTAGATGCTCTCCCCACAGGGAGAGTCACTTTCCACAGCGTAGTGGTAATCTGCAAGGATGTCATCAAACTGGCTTCTCACAGACCCTACCTGGTCTCAGTCTTTGGGGATGCTTTAGGTATCACCCCACTGGGTCACTGCAGTAATGTGACCAACGCAGCACTTTAATACAGAGGCAACGGCTACAAGACTAATCCTAACTAATCACTAAAAATCTTTTGCTTTTAAATTCCCTACCCTCGAATTCTACTGTGAACCAATCATTTATACAAGCAGTAATGAACACACAAAGCTGAGTGAGGCTTATCAGCTCACATACACAGTTTGGCTACTTAGAAGTGGGTGGGGTAGAGCTGCTTTGTACCATGGTACTTGCCTACAGTTCTAGCATTCTAGCATTCAGGAGACTGAGGCAGAAGGATCAGGAGTTCAAGGTCAACCTAGGTTATAGAAGCCCTGTCTCAAAGACAAGAAAAAACACACAAACCACAACAAAATTACTATCATTTTAATGTCTGTTTCCTATTACAAAGGTATACCGTCAGATTAAAAGCTGCTTTTTCACCAGAGAGAGAGCTGCCATATTCAGTCTGCTACCACTCCACTATAAAAGTCGTTGAAGAGATTGATCTACATTCAGAATTTTAGACGCACCAAGAAAGGAAAATGTTTTCTTCAAGGCTGTCAAATTAAAAATAGCCAAAACACTAAGAATATAACATTTATATAATTCCTGATTGTGTAATGGTAGTTTATTGTATATACATGTAATAATATACATGTATATGTAAAAATTTTTTTAAATGTTTAATTAATTTTTAAAAAAGCCGTTGAAGTGCATCAAGGCAAAAGGAAACTTTTTTTTTTTTTTTGGTTTCTCAACACAGGGTTTCTCTGTGTAGCCTTGGCTGTCCTGGACTTGCTTTGTAGACTCGGCTGGCCTTGAACTCACAGTGATTCACCTGCTGCTGTCTCCGAGTGCTGGGATTACAGGTGCGTGCTACCATGTCCAGCTAAGGAAACTTTTTTAAGTGGGAGGGGGGAGAAACAACCCCCCAAAACATCCCTGATTAATTGTGAATTGTTGTAGATTTGGCTAGTTACTTGTCAGAGTTTGTAGGGTGTTGTTTTGTTTTGTCATCTTTAAAGGAAGGGGGTAGAAGAAGAGAAAATTCCAGATCAAGCTGGAGAGCTCCAACTCTAAAAGCTGTCCCTTTAGTCCCATGGCAAACGTGAGTCACTTCCAGAGCCTGTCCTGGGGTCTGAGCAGCAGCCTTCACAGCTGAGCAGAAGCAGGGGGCCGGTGGATTGGCCAGGGCAAGCGCGTCTAGCTTGTAAGGCCTCTTAGCTCTATCTTTCATAGCAGATGTTTATCTAGCAGCATCCATGGCATGTGCACCACTGTCACAGGCCCCTTTCTGCAAAGGTCAGAGTTCAGGGCCTTCCTTCCCAAGCTCCTGTGGTTCCTGACTTCCCTGGAACTCTCAGGGTAGTATTATTACCCAACAGGCACAGAATATCCACTGGCTGTCAGGGGCCTCGAAAGGCAGACCTCCTGGATGTAATGACGTAACAGACATGGTTACTTAGCCCTCCTTCCGCTCACTGATCCAAGGAGACATCCTACTTGGGGGCTGTACTCACTCCTGGATACTGGAATGCCTAGTCTCCAGCTGGGGCATAGCTTTCTCCCTTCAGAGTTCCATACTTTCACCTAGTGAATCTAACTGCTTAGACCAACTCTAGCAGTTTCATGCTAACTAGGCTGGAGAAGAACAAGGTCTCCATATACAAGGCCGAGCTTCCCTTAATAATTAAGTAATTCCAGCCGTATTCCCTAAGGCTGACAAGTACTGTCACCTTCCTTTGGGTGGGGATATGGTGAGATAGAAAAGTGCAAAATGAGTTCCTTTCCAGAGGCCAAAAGCCACAACAGTAATCACACTTGAAAGTTCCCCTCCCCCTCCTCCCAGACAATGGAGGCATGCTATTCAGAATTAGGACAAGCGTACCTGAGTTCAAGCCATGCTCTGCTACTTAGATGTGCAACCTTGAGCAAATTACAGAACTCTGCAGAACCCAAGCTCCCATCTGGATCAGAAGTACCAGACCATCTATCTAAAAGACTAGTTTGGGGGTGCTGTGTGAGGGAATCACACAAGCTAAGTCACTTGTCCAACACCACACAAGTGCTACATGTCAGAACCAGGCAACAAGTCTAGGTGGCCTGACGCCAAGTTAATAACTTCAGCCTTTCCCAGTCCCTTATCCCAGAAAGCCGCTGACTTCCAAGGAGAGTTAGCCACTAGGGCACACCCACATTTCGGTATGGCCTTCACTGTCTATCTTTGGGCAATCTAGCTAACTGGTCTGTCTTTAGTTCCTACACCTGTAAAATAAAGAGACTGACACACCTTCTTTCATAGAATGATTATTTAGCAATAAAGGAGTTGATGCAGAGCAATGAAAAGAGTCCTTAGCTTAGCACTTAGGTCAGGCTTTATGCTGGGGTTGCCTTTGCTGTCCCAGCAATCTGCTCTATTCCCTGACCTGCGCTCCTGACCTGGCTCAATCTGGTAGTCTCAAATGGCTCAATTAGTTCTCTGGGAAACAGTGTACTTAAAAATACATTTATTTTTTTGGTTCTTACTCAATGAAAGGAAAAATAGGTGAGCAGGATTCTAGTTAGAAAGAAACTAGGCTGAGCTTATATGAAATCAGACTGAAGCAAGAGAAATAATAACAGTAGTAGTAGCATAAATAGGAAGTCTTTCTAGGGGCTTTTTAGGTACAAAATTGTGTTCCATCTACTGGATAAATGCTATGTCTAATGAGCAAAGAGCTTGTGAAAACTTTATGGCTTGGTTAAAAACCTTAGGATAATATAGGCTAAAGTGATTTTATCCCCAGTGCTGTTGAATAGCAAGAACTTTAAAAGTGGAAAAGGGCAGCTTTTGTGAACATGGCAGACATAAAACAAAACACCACATTAAAGGGGAAGCTGGAGAGCAGCCGGGGCCAACTGGCTCCGGGGAGCCATTCTGCGATCACTGTTCCGGCTTTCTATGCATCTCGGACTACATTTAAATTCACAATAAAAAGCAAAAAGAAAATGTGCGGTACTTTCCTCTAGCTGCCTTTCTAAGTCCCCTTAAGATATGAGGCAGAATTTCAGGGCTCAGATGAGGGGGTGGGAGGGAGGCTCGTCTTACTTCATGTCTTCAGGGCCTGCCACAGCCTCAGCACCATGTTCCAATCATGGACTCGAGAATGCAAATCTCCAGCAGATGAGACGGCTGGGAAACAGAAACTGCCATGGACCCAGAAGGCTCCCAATGTCCTCCTCTAAACACTGTGGCATCTGTGAGCCCAGGGGCTGGCAGTCCTGGTTCATGCCATGGGTGGGGCCTGCCGAGCACGTCCAGATGGACTGCCAACCATTCCTTAAATGTAGATCTTATTGCTTATTTCACACCTGACGATGCTAGACATTTCACAGCCGCCTTATGTCGAGTCCTACATTCTGGAAAAGGTGTTTGTGCACACTTGCGTCTGACTGTCCATCAAATCACTATGGTGCAGATTTCTAGAACTGCCCAAAAGTTGTACTTCCCAGCTCAGTTGTTAGAGGCAAGATCTTTTATAAGTTGGGACATTACCGGGGTCTTCTGATGGATATAGGGATACCCCTGGGGCATCCTGGATGCTTCCTGGTGAGGTTTATTTCTCCCTGTGATGTTAAGGGGAAGTCCCAAGCCTAGGTCTGCTATTAAACCAGGGACATCTGCTACCCTCCTAATATTTTCAAGGCGGCAGGCACCCCTCCTCCACCCCCCTCTCAGAACTCCAGGACACTGTGAGGGCCACAAGCCGCTGGGGTGGGGGAAGAAGCAGAAGGAATCTTTGTCTCCCTAACACATCCATTAGTTCCCTCCCAGGAACCCCCTACACACTGCACACAGCAGCAGCCCGCTCCCCCCCAAATGCACCAAGGCTGCAAAGCTTCACGTTCCAACCCCTGCCTGACATTCCCCTTCCCACTCTTGTTTTAATTCACTCGATTTTTTTTTTTTTTTTTTTTTTAAACAAAATGTAATTACTTGACTGTCAGCCTGGGCTGCACTCTGGGGCTTTTACTCCTTTCAACACAGATGTGCTCCCAGCTTTGATGCTGTTGTCTACGCGGCTTGTCCCAGCCACAGCCAGCTTGGTAATGTAACATTCAAGTGCATATTTATTTTTAAACTGACCTCTCCTAAACGGTGCAGTATAAAGCAGGTCCTGCCAAAAAAATATGCTACTTTCTATTTATAAGATGAAACACATGCCTTCCCTCCCGAAGGCGAGAGGGGGGTAGAGTACAAGAATTCATAAAGAAAAAAAATGACTAGCCAGATCCATTCGCCCTCACATGTCTATGTCAAGATATTGGTGAGGAAGAGAAAGGGAAGAGGAGGAGTAAGAGGAGGTAGGAGTGATCTTGTAAACGCTTCAGTTGTTCAGAAAAAGAAAAATTTTAACTGCCAGATCTGCAGGTTGGTGCCTCCGCTACAATGCGCTGCCTTGATCAGTAAGGAAACAGCAGAGGGGCGCGGCGCACACGCACGAGCCCCGGTGCAAACACACAACTAGAGGGGCGCAGTAGCCAAGTGCGGTTTGTTCTGATGGAAACACGCAACTTGCGCCCAGAATGGCTGTCAATAGCTCGGAGGGGGCCCTGCTGCCTGTAGCCCCACCCTAAGGAAGCTGGCGAGGATGGCAGAGCTCTGGGTCCAGATCCCCTCCTGGATCGCTTGATGTCCCCTTTGATCCTCTAGATCTCAGCTCAGGAAGGTGGTGTTCTAGGTTATCCTCCTGCCCTCCAAGTCTTCCAAGCCAAACACCAGCATTAGCTGAAAGGGACTAAGGTTGAGGGTCGGACGGATTCACAGGTGGAGAGGCAGCCCTGGGTTACACTCACCAGCAGTCGCCTAAGCTCCTCGCTTCTGCCCGTGGGCCCGGCGTCTACCCGGGTCCCTCCCAAGGGCTCACGCAGTCCTCACGGGTGCGCGCAGATCCGGAGGGGCGGCGACCGTTCACCGCGTAATCTGCTCCGGGACTATGTAGAGTCTCCCTGGAGGCTGCAAGCCGCCGGAACTGGCTTGTGGCTGTGCTCCCAGCGGCAGTTGAAAGTACCAGCAACACTGAGCGCCGAGCGGCAGGACGCCCGGCCTCAACCTGCCGAGGGCGGGGCGCAGGGCGTGGGGCGGGGCCCGGAGCGGGGCGGGGCTGGAGAGGCCAGGGCAGGGCCGGGAGAAGGGTGCAGGCTGACTCGGACCTTCCCTCCGCCGTACCTGTCCCCCCACCCAAGACCAGCACGACGGGTGGCGCGGAAGCAGGCTGTAGGACAACAATAGGCTCCTACTGTCACCTCCCAGTCTCACCTATCCCCCGCCCCAGTTGTGGCTTCTCTCGAGGGAAAGCCGCCAGGAGTTCCCTTAGGCACAAAGAAAAGTGACAGGGTGCTAGCTTCAAAGAGGGGACCCGGGAATGTCGCTAACCGTGTGGTGCGGGAGGACAATAGGATCCAGCCCGCGCCGAAGACCCCCCGTGCTCACTCTCGTGTCCCCGCCTCGCTCTATCCTACACAGCCCACCTAGCAGTGCCCGGCTTCGTAGCGGAGGGAAGGGACCTGCGGGGAAGAAAGACCACCTGACCGCGTCGCCACCGCACGGCCGCAGCTCCCCTGGGACCCCCAGGGCAGCGGTAGCTTTACCGAGGAAAGGGGAGGGTCGCGTGCTGTCAACGTGCGGTTCACTCCCCCTTGCAAGCTGTCGCCAAAACCCGGAGCGCGGATCTGGCGCGCGGGAGACGCGGGGGCTGGGAGGCTGAGACCCTGCGGGACGCGGAGAAACGCAGACGCAGCAGGTTTTTCCGGTCCGGAGGGAGGCGTCTCTTCCTGCCCCCACCCCCACCCCCACCCCCCTTCCAGGTCTTTCAGGGATTGACCTAAAGCTGCGGAAGCGGGTGGAGGCTCTCCGGGACGCCCAGCGAGGCGGCGCAAGTGGCGCAGCTGCTGCCGCTCGGGGACCGTAAAATTCCGCCCTTGGCGACACCTGCGCCTGTCGGTCACCCGGCTATTGCCTCAGGACGTCCCCCTTCTCTGTCCCTAGACCTCAGTAGGAACCCGGTGAATTAATGTTAATTGTCTTAATCTTCCTTCTCCCTTCACCCGCCAGGTTGTAGACAGGAAAAGGTGGCGTTTTCCGGCAACGGAGGTCCCCGCCAGTTTGGTTGACCCAGAAAAGGAGCAGGAACCCGAAGGACTCACACGCCCCGGGCCTGGCCCCAGCCCTGGGACTCTCAGGTTGCCTGGAAATCCTGGCACAAAGCGGAGCCCCTCCTGGAGACCTTGGCTTCCCAGAGCAGTATCCGCTTCTGGCCCCCAGATCCCTCTGAACCTTAGGCAGGGGTGCACTTTAAGCCCAGGTCCTTAAACCAAGGCTGGTGTTAAGGTGAAGTTGAAAAGGAAGCAGACACAACTGTTCAGGAAAGCAAAATACTTGGGTGGAGTGTTAAAAGCCTCAAAGAAAATAATTGCTGGCAGGTTAACCGGCCACGAGGTCGGAAGTCAAATACAAAACTGCAGAAGTGATACCAAAATTTTGACAAGCAAAACAGTCAGTGAAGATAAGGGACCAGGCACTGTTTCCTTTCTCCAACTGACGACTGCTCCGAAGTTGCCTTTGGCAGATACCTGGGTTCCACTCCAGATTCCTCAGAGTTTTACTTGGGCTTCATATTTCAAAATGTATGTTCCGTTTGGCCCTAATGTATATATTTTATATATGAATTTATTGAAAATATTAAATGTTACTGGCCTAGTTAGATAAAGGTATTTTTATAAATATTTATGCACAGCTTTCATTTCATCTGGTCTTTTTAAAAGTACAAATATGCATGTATATACATTTATGAAATGCCATATGAAAAATTCCTTTTGCACACATAAAGACATTCCTTACACATATGTCTGTGTGTGATTTTTTTCATTGTTTTATTGTTAGCTGCTGTTAAAAGCGGTGCATTTCCACATGCCTAAGCAAATAATTTCTTTTACAGTTTGTGCAAGCATAGGGTGGCAGGTGGCTAGAGGTTAAGGCTTGTATTCCCAAGCCCCAGTTTTACTCTTGCATGCTGTTTCTGTCCTAGCCGTTTTCTCTCTATGTATCTCTTAAAACAAGTCCTTACCTCCATGCCCTAAACAGTGCATGCAGAACCTTTCTCTTGAAGGGTCTGGTGGCTCTGGCCTGATCTATTCTGGCTTCTTTGAGGCCACGTGCTGTTTTATTTGTGCTGAGCACCCTTGGGTGAAGGAAAATGCCCTCATGTTGTGAATTTTCTTTCCAAATGAGTTCATTTCCTGATTCAGTTATGGCAGCGTTTAGGCTTCGTGGCTGTAGATCTTGTTGATGTTAAGAAGATCTCCTGCTAAGCAGAAAGAAAAACTTTTGCATCGGTAAGACCAAGGATGAGGAGACTCTGCTCTGAATCTAGGAAAGGAACAGCCTTGAAAGATCGATGGGAATCTTGGAAGTACGCAGGACCAACTGGAGAGTCTCTTTCTGTTAGTTCTGATTCTAGAGAAGAGGTGAGGGGTATTGGACATGTTCCCCAACACAATCTACACAAGATAACAACATGGCAGTGTATGCAGGGAGGAGCTGCCCACGCCTGCCAGGCTGGCCTAGAACATGTCTACCTACGTCCTGACCCCTGAGTGCTAGGATTAAAGATATGTACCACCGCTCCCGGCACCCCTTTTTTGTTTTTTGAGACAGCATCTTGTGTCGCCTAGTCAGGCTACCAATATCCTATGTGGCCAGGAATGACCTTGGACTCCTCTTTCTCATGACAGGCATGGCTCATAGCAGTCTTCCTTTTAAATTCCTTATCATCTCTTTAATTTCCCCCAAATGAAGCCAGACTAACCCAGTGTTGATTCCGCTGGCTTAGGCTGGGGAGGGAAGAGGTGGGATGCACAAGAACCCTGCCATGTGGGCTTTCATTTAAGGTGTCATTGGCCATCACTTGCCCGCTTTTCACTCAGCTTAGCCATATCAGGCTCTGAGCTGCCCTGCAGTTTATGCCAGCTGAGCCCCACCCTCTATCTGTCCAGGACACCTCTTCCCCCAAAGCTGCAAAGCCTCCCTTCTCTGTTCATTAAGATCTTTTTTTCAAATAACACTTCAAGGGTGAGGCTTTCCCTCCCCTAAAATAGCAGCCCCACCCAAATTCCCTTTCCCTGAATAAAGCAAGAAGAATAATTTCTTCATGGCCTGACATGACATCATATGTATTTATAGTCTCATTTATGGCCTGTTTTCTGTGATGTGGGGACAGACATAAAGTACTTTGTAGCTTCTGTACCTAAAACAGGGCCTGACACATAGTACATGATTAGTAATACCTGTTGAACAAAAAGCCCTTAATAGCAGAGTGAGCATGAAAGTCTTGTTTATAAACTCTGTAGCTATAGGATAATATTATATTAAACATTCCTGGGATATACCGCACGACTGCTGAGACCAAAATTTCAGTCCCTTCTTTTTAGTCTAACCCAACGGGAAGCACAAAACACATGGAATGTTTTAAGTTCTAAAATTCAAGCATTTGAAAGTAAGGCTGACAAAAAACGTCTTTATACTCCATGTATAATGCATAACTATTTTTCTTCTGGCAAAGCTGAAATGTACTCGTGTGTGCTCAGCTGGGGTTTTCCTCCCACAATGCCACATTTGGGTTGAACTGAACCATGCATGTTCTCCATTATGCCCCCCCAAGTTAGATCTAAGGTGGGAGGGGGGCAGTACAAAACTGGAAGGTTTGAGACTTTTTATTTGACGGTGCTGGGGACGAAACCCAGGGCACATACGAGGCACATGTGCTATCACTGAGCAGCAGCCCCAGCTTGATTGAAACTTCTTAAGTGAGTCTCTAGCTGCAGCTTAGCCTTACCCTTGGCTTGCTTGTAGTAACTGCACCTGAGAGGAACGACACTAACCTGTGTTAATGAATTGGCCTCACCAGTTGC
The DNA here is from genome assembly GCF_903995435.1 of Acomys russatus. Lineage (NCBI taxonomy): Eukaryota > Metazoa > Chordata > Mammalia > Rodentia > Muridae > Acomys > Acomys russatus. Next base: position 14,458,720 of record NC_067137.1, on the reverse strand, counting down.
CAAAAGCTAAGAAATTTTCTAACCAGCAATTTCCTTGTAAATGAAGAAGCTCAAGACACGTTTTGGTTAAGAGCCTGAGTTTCACCTAATCAAACACAACAGGAAATGGTATATTTGAGACGATGGTAGCTTGCAGACTGCAGGCCTGGCATACAGGTTTAAGTGGGGCAGAAAGTCAACCCAGGACTTTGAAGGCATCTGTGTGAGTTCAGTAACACAGGCCAGCACCAGTTCAGTTTGTGGATGAGAGCCTCAGATTTGGATGCAGGTGTGAACTTGCTGATTGTTAGTGGGAACGCGTGACTAATGAAGAGCATTGCCTACGATTTATATAGTTTTTGCTGCTCTGGATAATCCTTTTACATATATCTCATGTCATCTTCACCGCAGGTGGTTGTGTCTGTGTAGAGTGGTGAGATGTTGTCGGCCTACAAGCCAACAAAACAACAACAACAACAACAACAACAACCTTTTAAGAGACCTGAGGCAGATTCAAAGACTTCCATGCACAACGTGTTATTCCTCAGTCTGTTCCCTTCCCCCAGCTTTGAGGTGCAGCTGATTGAATCATTGCTATCTTGATCTCTGGATATGTTCTTTCTCCAGATATCTTTATGTCTGCCTCTTAGCCATCTTCCAGTTTCTGTTTTAATGTAAACACACTCACCGACACACCCCCTCTCCTGGCCTTCCGAGATCAAGCACTGATATATTGATCTGTTTTGTGTGTGTGTGTGTGTGTGTGTGTGTGTGTGTGTGTGTGTGTGTGTGTATGGTCTATCCTGGCCCCACATCTGAACATAAATTGCAGAAGGACAAAAACATTGCCTGTTTTATTCACTGCTATTCCCAAGCTGTTGATCAATGCTTGGCAATAGCAGGAGTTCAAGCGGGTTTTTTTTTTTTTTTTTAAAGTAAATAAATTCCAGTACTTAGCACTTGGCACACAGTATTTGTTGAATGAAACAATGCTTTGATGAGCAAATGACAGATGAGAACTGTGATTCACTCAAGATCATATGGACAGTGATCACTTGCTTTATCTAACTCACAGTCCCTACTAATTCTTTCTCTGGGTCTTCTTTCATTTGTGTGCCTGCTTACAGAACTAGACTACTGTATTTGCGACAGAATTTATTTGGTACCAGACAAAATATGCATACAGAGTTGTGAAAACAACTCTAATGTGAGCAGGAAGAGTGGTTATTTCAGTTGTGTAGGAGAAATGAGGTGATAGAAGGTGGGGATACTTCTGCAGTGATAATCCTTTATGTTTCCTCTCCTCTATGGGCACAGGGAAGACATACTCATAAGCTTCCCTTGACACACACAAAACAAACCCTTGAATCTGCAAATGCATGTGGTCTTCAAAGTCTCTCTGCCACCAGTTATTTTTCTAGTTAAAAATCTCTATGCACCCATCCAAGGACCATGCACAGTAAGGACCTAGCCCTTCTATTCAGTCTCCATGTGAGCCTCGTAATATGGGGACTAATGACTACCTCTAACATGTACTCTGGTGTCTACTCTAGAACACTTAACCCTGGTGGGGGTAGCCTTGCCAGGCCACAGAGGAAGAGGATGCAGGCAGTCCAGATGAGACTTGAGATTCTGAGATCAGATGATAGGGGAGGAGGGTTCCCCCTTTCTAAGGACTAGGGGATGGGACAGGTGAGTGAGTGAGTAAGGGTGGGGCTGGGAGGAGATCAGAGAGGGGACTACAATGGGGATGTAAAGTGAATAAATTAAAACTAAAAAGAAAAAGAAGAAAATTGCTGTGCACAAAGGACAACTAATCTTCTGAGGCCTTATTGTTGGTCGCTTTACTTGGATTCCCCACAAAAGAACCAGGGAAATGAACTGTAGAATTCAGACAGGGCTGTCCTGGCGTTTATATCACAGAAAATGATATCTAAATATTTGTGGATGTAACCTTCAAGTATAGATGCCAGCATACGTGGATTACTATTGGAAACCATTGACCAAGAGACAATACTTGTGAACCACAATGTGTTCTCCTCAGGGTCCCCAGAAGTGATTTTCTTTTAGGGACCAGAATCTCCCTTTGCTAATATTCTGGGCTCTTGACCACCAACTTGGTGGAGTGAATGTTAGATTTTTCATGTGGCTGTTTACTTTCTAGGTAGTGACAGACAAGTAGGTGTGTGGCCTTGACAATACTTTGAGCTACCAGGCCACTGACTTAACAGGTTAGTCAACAACGGGAGGGAATGCTGCCACATATTCAACCCACATTCATGGAGTGCCCACTTGGTTTCAAACAGTTGAGCTAACATAATGGCCTTCTCCTTGGGCTGATCTATATTTCTTTTGCTTTTGATCACATATGAAAGCTATGTGTTCGGAGCCTCCAAATAGACCTTCCAGAGCCATCTAGATGCCTCTGGCATCTAGCCCTGTGTCTCCAAGCACTTATCTGAGAGTAAAGGAACATTCAGACTGGGCACTTATGTTTACATAGGCTTACAAAGTTGATTGACACACAGAAAACCTTCGTTCTGTATCTTAGCCCAGACATGCTGTGAACCTCACACAATACTGAATGCTAAACTGTGAACCTACAGAAAAAAAAAAAAATGTTGTTCCTAAGAGGGATCTAGGACTTCCTTGTGTTTTTAAAATCATATCTCGATGTTTCTAATCGTATCTTTATGTTGAGTCTGCCTAGAAAACAAGATAAGAGGTGTATGTGTCCGCTGTGCTGTCCTCCCAGCATCTGTAGCATAGCACAGACCTGCTGGCTAGTGAGCATGTTCTAGCTCTCTCACCGTCACTCAACTTCCCTTTGCTGAACACCAGAATTTGGGGACTGTTTAAACTTGAAGAGATAAAAAACAAAACAAAACAAAACAAAACAAAACAAAACAAAAAAACCAAGCACACAACAGGCTAAAGCAAGACAATGTGAGATTAGCATCAGATCCACAGTTTACAAACACCTCGCAGGAGTACTTAACCCTTGGTTTGTGTACTCACAGAAGATTCTCTTGCCTCTGCCTCCTGAGCCCTTGGCCAGACACACATTCTGATAACGTTATCTG